>NC_047104.1:28280538-28368709 GCF_902500255.1 Thalassophryne amazonica | reverse complement strand
GTGCTCTCATTGTCTCTCTGTCTTTCTTGATCTGTCTCTTTCGCTCTCTGTCTCTCTGTCTTGTCTTTTTCTCTGTCACTCTCTGTCCCTCCCTCTTGTCTTTTTCTCTGTCACTCTGTCCCTCCCGCTCTCTCTCTTTTTGTCTATCTCTCTCTCTTTGTCTTTCTTGATCTATATCTGTCACTCTCTCTGTCTGTCTGTCTCTCTCTCTTGTCTCTTTCACTCTGTCACTCTCTGTCCATTGCTGTCTCTCTCTCTCTCTCTGTCTCTCTCTGTCCATCTCACTCTCTTTGTCTGTCTCGCTCTCTCTCTGTCCATCTCACTGTCTTTGTCTGTCTCTCTTTCTGTCCATCTCACTGTCTTGCTCTCTCTCTGACTGTCTTGTCTATCTGTCTGTATGGCTGTGCCTCTCTCTGTGTCTGTGTCTCTCTCTGTCTGTCTATGTCTCTGTCCATCTTTGTCTCTGTCTTTGTCACTCTTTTTCTCTGTCTGTCTGTGTCTCTCTCTGTCCATCTCTCTGTCTGTCTGTGTCTCTCTGTCTCTGTCTCTCTGTGTCTCTCTCTGTCTGTCTGTGTCTCTGTCTGTACACCTGTGTCTCTGTTTGTGTGTCTGTCTCTCTCTGTCTGTCTGTGTCTCTCTCTGTCCATCTCTCTCTCTGCCTATGTCTCTCTGTCTGTCTGTCTGTCTCTCTCTGTCCATCTCTCTCTCTGCCTGTGTCTCTCTGTCTGTCTGTCTGCCTGTCTCTCTTTGTCTGTCTGTCCATGTCTCTGTCTGTCTTTGTCTCTCATTGTCTCTCTCTTTCTGTCTGTGTCTCTCTGTCTGTCTCTCTGTCTCTGCCTTTGTCTCTCATTTTCTCTGTCTCTCTCTGTCTGTCTGTGTCTGTCTGTACATCTGTGTCTCTGTTTGTGTGTCTGTCTCTCTCTGTGTGTCTGTCTCTCTCTCTCTCTCTCTGTCCATCTATCTCTCTGCCTATGTCTCTCTGTCTGTCTGTCTCTCTTTGTCTGTCTGTTCTGTCTGTCCATGTCTCGCTCTGTCTGTCTGTCTTTGTCTCTCATTGTCTGTCTCTTTGTCTGTCTGTCTCTCTCTGTCCATTTCTGTCTGTCCGTGTGTCTCTCTGTCTCTCCCATTTGCACAATTGATTCAAACAAAATTAGATTGCTCATTTTATTTCTGAACTCTTCGTGCTCTTGGGCAGCTGAAGATTCGATGAAAGGCTTTTGATGTTTTCAATTATGCCACTGAATGAAGTGAAGAAGTGTCTCTATGGAAGAATATTACATTCAGGGGCGAGGGAAATGGTTCTTGAAAACACGGCTGTCTGTATGTTAATATGGACATTGTTAAAAAAAAAAAAAAAATCAGCTATTATTGTCTCTCACTCAAAAAATGTCACAGAATGTGAAGGAGTCCAGATTCAGGACGAGGTCCATTTGAGGCTCAGTTCTCCTAAACTGATGCTGCTATCACAGCATGCTGCTGCTGAATCAGGCAAATGACACTGATCTGTTAAAGGTGCTGTAATGGTGTCATGTCTTGAAAACTGTCAGTAAGTGAGTCACCTATCCTTCAACATCTCTTCTTCCTGTTGGTTCATCATCTCCTCAGCTGCACAAACCACTTGGTATTGTAACGTTTAACACACATATTGTGCTGGCATGTTGAAGGACAGTAGGTCACTTCTTTAAAAAACTTTAGGACATCCACTCGTGCACTTTGCTTTGAGCCAAATATCATTGTTTTGTAAATCAGCCAAGGTCATTTTTTGGACAGTTCACTCGCCTGGCATAAATGTTTTATTATTGCTATTAACAGCTCTCCCTGCATCCCACAATCAAGTTTTATGTCTCTTTTTTTCAGGACAACCTGTACTTTCAAAATGTATATGCTATAGTTGTGTTTTATAAGTGTAATGAAGGTTTAAAATTAGAAATAAGAAAGGAAAAAGTAAAGCGGGATATAATTTTCCACACACATTTATTCAAAACACACAGCAAACTATAATAAACTAGCAACACATAGGAGTAACACACTCCTAAAAACAATCTTTGGTGTGTCACGTGAGGTGAATCTGCCCTACGATTGGATTTTGGAAAACCATGTGACGGTGAACCAATTCCGATTGGACACTGACATTGCTCACTTCATCACACAGCTTCTATGAGGAGTACAAAGATGGTGGACGGTGGTTCGAAAGTCCGTGGAGTTAACTTTTCAGCAAAAGAAAAAATAAGTTTTTTAGTAAAGCTTGGTCTCAGCCGTCGTATACGAAGGCGTCAGCCCCAGAGGGTTAAACCCTTAGATCTTCAGCAAATGTATTTATAAAGAGAAACTCCATGAACTACACAAGTTTTTTATTTTTATTTTCTAATAACAAGCCTATTCAATGAGGAGAAACAAATGCTAAATTATTGTTGTGTCATAACTTAATTTTTGTTCAGCCTTTGTGACCCGTTTTCATGAAGTTAGAGGCAAAAATTGGCCCTATCCTGCAATGATAAAGAATCCTTAAAAAATTACTGGCTCCAGATTATGTGTTGTGAAAGTGTAGTGACACGGACCCACAACAGGGGGCGCAAATGAACGGACAATAGAAGAAGTCAAATATGAACACTTTACTGTTGTGAATGCCACAGCTACACACAGCAGATTTTAGAATGAATACAAAGTCAATCAATCAAGGTGTCGTGTGGGCAGGCTCGACGATAGGAGACGTCCGTCTGGAGAAGAACCGGAACCACACGATTTCCTCCGCCACCGAACCAGGAGAATACTGGAGCCGCCAAGTCCCAAGTTCCCCAGGTGGCCACCGTCTCCGCGTGTCGGATCTGGTACTGCTGGCGAAGAGCAAAAACAGTCAGCAAGTTCGTCTTCTACTAGTCAGGTGGGAAAAACACCTCCACCTTAACACCAGAAAACACAGTTCGTGAAGAGCCTGAAAAGTACTACTTAGCCGGTTTGGAGTGAGGGGTGAAGACGTCACTCCTCCATTAACCACAAACCCAGCTCCCAGCTGGCAGTAGTAGACAGGAACTCCTACAACACTCAGAAAAGAGAGAACTTGTGCGTACGGCACAGTCAAAAACGGCTGAGAATATTACCTCCTTGGTAGGACGATATCTCGGCGACGTGGTGGAGGTGTCGTCCTGCTTTTATCAGGGGTGAGGAGTAGATGATTGGTGACAGCTGTCATAGCCGATGAGTGACAGCTGTCACCCCGGCCGCTCTTGTGGGGCGGCAGCGCCCTCTCGTGCCTGAAGCCCGCATTTCACCAGGGCGCCCTCTGGTGGTGGGCCAGCAGTACCTCCTCTTCTGGCGGCCCACACAACAGGACCCCCCCCAACGGGCGCCTCCTGGCACCCGACCAGGCTTGTCCGGGTGGCGACGGTAAAAATCGGCCAGGAGGGCCGGGTCCAGCATGAAGCTCCTCTTCACCCAGGAGCGTTCTTCGGGTCCATACCCCTCCCAGTCCACCAAATACTGGAAACCCCGGCCCATTCGACGGACATCCAGGAGCCGGCGCACAGTCCAAGCCGGCTCCCCGTCGATGATACGGGCAGGAGGCGGCGCCAGGCCGGGTGTACAGACGGGTGAGGTGTGATGCGGTTTCAGTCTCGACACATGAAATACCGGATGGATCCGCAGTGAGGCCGGGAGTTGGAGCCTCACTGTGGCGGGACTGAGGACCTTGAGGATTTTATAGGGCCCAATGTACCTGTCCTGGAGTTTGGGGGACTCGACCCGGAGGGGGATGTCCCTCGTAGATAGCCACACCTCCTGCCCGGGATGATATGCGGGGGCCGGGGACCGTCAACGGTCTGCATGGGTCTTCGCCCTCGTCCGGGCCCTCAACAAGGCCGAACGGGCGGTGCGCCACACCCGACGGCATCTCCGCAGGTGGGCCTGGACCGAGGGCACACCGACCTCTCCCTCCACCACAGGAAACAAAGGGGGCTGGTACCCCAGACAGACCTCGAATGGGGAGAGGCCGGTGGCAGAGGACACTTGGCTGTTATGCGCATACTCGATCCAGGCCAGGTGTTCACTCCAAGCCGTCGGGTGTGCGGATGTAGTACAGTGCAGGGCCTGCTCCAGCTCTTGGTTAGCCCATTCAGCCTGTCCGTTGGTCTGTGGGTGATACCCAGACGAGAGGCTCACGGTGGCCCCCAGCTCCCGGCAGAAACTCCTCCAAACCTGCGAGGAAAACTGGGGACCACGATCTGAGACGATGTCTGTTGGTATCCCATGCAGACGTACGACATGGTGGACCAGGAGGTCCGCTGTCTCCTGGGCCGACGGGAGCTTCGGGAGGGCCACGAAGTGGGCCGCCTTGGAGAACCAGTCCACTATTGTGAGGATGGTGGTGTGCCCCCGGGACGGCGGGAGGCCCGTGACGAAATCCAGGCCAATGTGGGACCAGGGGCGATGAGGCACAGGAAGCGGCTGAAGGAGTCCCTGTGCCTTTTGGTGGTCCGCCTTGCCCCTGGCGCAGGTGGTACAGGCCTGGATGTATTCCCGGACG
Source organism: Thalassophryne amazonica (assembly GCF_902500255.1). Classification (NCBI taxonomy): domain Eukaryota; kingdom Metazoa; phylum Chordata; class Actinopteri; order Batrachoidiformes; family Batrachoididae; genus Thalassophryne; species Thalassophryne amazonica. The sequence continues at coordinate 28,364,190 of NC_047104.1, read as the reverse complement.
TCAGCCTCCTGGGACGCCCACCAGAAGCACTGACAGATCACTGCCACGGTCCTTCGCACCCCTGGGTGGCAGGAGAGCTTGGAACCGTGACAGAAGTCCAGGACGGCAGCCCTGGCCTCTGGTGGGACGTACAGTTTGTTCTTTGGCCCTGTTCCGGGGTCCGGGCTCCGTGCCAGGGCCTCCCGGATGGTCTTCTCCACGTCCCAGGTAAGGGTGGCCACGATAGCGGACTCCGGTACGATGGGTTCCGGTGGATCCGACAGCTCGGTTTTGACTTCATTTTCATGCACCCGGGACAAGGCATCCGACCTCTGGTTCTTGGTCCCGGGGCGGTAGGTGATCCGGAAGTCAAAACGGCCGAAGAACAGTGACCAGCGGGCTTGCCTGGGGTTCAGCCGCTTGGCGGTCCTGATATACTCCAGGTTCCGGTGGTCAGTAAAAACCGTGAATGGCACTGACGCTCCCTCCAACAGATGTCTCCACTCCTCAAGAGCCTCTTTCACCGCTAGGAGTTCTCGATTGCCCACGTCATAGTTCCGTTCTGCTGCGGTCAACCTGCGGGAAAAATAGGCACACGGGTGAAGAACCTTATTGTTCTCTCCGCTCTGGGATAGCACGGCTCCTATCCCTGAGTCAGAGGCGTCCACTTCAACCACAAACTGGCGACTGGGATTGGGCTGCACCAAGACGGGTGCAGTCGAGAAGCGCTGTTTCAACTCCCTGAACGCGGCATCGCACCGATCCGACCAGGTGAAGGGGATCTTTGGTGAGGTCAGGGCTGTCAGGGGGCTAACTACCTGACTATAGCCCTTAATGAACCTCCTATAAAAATTTGCGAAGCCGAGGAACTGTTGTAGCTTCCTCTGGCTCGTAGGTTGGGGCCAGTCTCTCACCGCCGCGACCTTGGCCGGATCCGGGGCGACGGAGTTGGAGGAGATGATAAACCCCAGGAAGGACAAAGAGGTGCGGTGAAACTCACACTTCTCGCCCTTCACAAACAGCCAGTTCTCCAACAACCGCTGCAGGACCTGACGTACATGCCGTACATGAGTGTCAGGGTCTGGAGAAAAAATGAGTATATCGTCCAGATATACAAAGACAAATCGGTGCAGGAAGTCCCGCAAGACGTCATTTACCAAAGCTTGGAACGTTGCGGGGGCGTTAGTGAGGCCGAACGGCATGACCAGGTACTCAAAATGACCTAACGGGGTGTTGAATGCCATCTTCCACTCGTCTCCCTTCCGGACCCGAACCAGGTGATATGTGTTTCTAAGATCCAGCTTTGTGAATATTTTGGCTCCATGCAGGGGGGTGAACACCGAATCTAACAAAGGCAACAGGTATCGGTTGCGAACCGTGATCTCGTTCAGCCCCCGATAATCAATGCATGGGCGAAGACCGCCATCTTTCTTGCCCACAAAAAAGAAACCTGCTCCCATTGGGGAGGTGAAGTTCCGGATCAGCCCGGCAGCTAAGGAGTCCCGGATGTAGGTCTCCATCGATTCGCGCTCAGGTCGTGAGAGGTTGTACAGCCTGCTGGACGGGAACTCCACGCCTGGAATCAAATCGATGGCACAATCGTACGGACGGTGCGGGGGAAGGGTGAGTGCCAGATCCTTGCTGAAAACGTCAGCAAGATCGTGGTACTCAACCGGCACCGCGACAGATTGAGAGGGACTTTGACCTGCTCCTTAGCCTGGGAACCGGGAGGGACCGAGGATCCTAAACACACCCGATGGCAGGTCTCTCTCCACTGAACCACCACCCCGGACGGCCAATCAATCCGGGGATTGTGTTTTAACATCCATGGGAACCCCAGAATCACACGGGCGGTAGAGGGAGTTACAAAAAACTCTATCTCCTCCAGATGATTCCCTGACACCACCAGAGTTACTGGTAGTGTCCTGTGTGTGATTAAAGGGAGTAGGGTGCCATCCAGTGCTCGCACCTGCAATGGCGAAGGAAGCGCCACCAGAGGAAGCCCTACCTCCCTGGCCCATCTGCTGTCTAGCAGATTCCCTTCTGACCCTGTGTCTACCAGTGCTGGGGCCTGAAGGGTTAAATCCCCGCTAAGGATTGTAACTGGGAGTCGTGTGGAAATATGTGTGTGTCCCACGTGAATTTCTTGGCCCACCCTAAGCCCAGTTTCTAGGGGCGGGCGTTGGTGTTGATGCTCAATTGAGCCGCAAACAAAGCATGCCCCGCGGGGGAGCCTCCCCTGTCTATTCGGTGGTCTGAATGTGGCCCTGCTCGTGTCCATAGCTTTGTCAGCAGGGGGAGCTGTAGCCACACGGGGCGTAGAGGCCGTGGAGCGTGGGAAGGGTGGACCTTTATCGGACCCGGAAGGAAGAGGGACGGTGCGTGCCCGGCCACGCCCCTCGTCTCGTTCCAGACGGCGTTCCTCCAACCGATTGTCTAACCGTATAAGGAGGTCGATAAGCCCATCTAATTCCTGCGGTTCGTCCTTGGCCACCAGGTGCTCCTTCAGGACCGACGACAGTCCGTTTACGAAGGCGGCGCGGAGCGCAGCATTATTCCAGCCGGACCTCGCAGCCGCAATGCGGAAGTCGACTGCATAAGTGGCTGCGCTCCGGCGTCCCTGTCTCATTGACAGCAGCACAGTTGAAGCGGTCTCTCCCCTGTTAGGGTGGTCAAACACGGTTTTGAACTCCCTCACAAACCCAGTGTACGTATGAAGGAGCCGTGAATTTTGCTCCCAAAGCGCCGTAGCCCAAGCGCGTGCCTCTCCTCGAAGCATATTAATCACATAAGCTACTTTACTAGCATCAGACGCGTACATGACGGGACGTTGTGCAAAGACGAGCGAACACTGCATAAGAAAGTCCGCGCATGTCTCCACACAACCCCCGTACGGCTCTGGGGGGCTTATGTATGCTTCAGGGGATGGTGGGAGGGGTCGTTGAACGACCAGTGGAACGTTTATATCCTGCACAGGGTCGGCAGGAGGAGTAGCTGCAGCAGCGCCCTGAGCGCTCGCTGCCACCTGCGTGGAGAGAGCCTCCACCCTTCAGGAGGATGTTTTGCTCAGTCATCTGATCCAACCGAGCAGTAAAGGCGGTGAGGATGTGCTGCAACTCACCAATCATGCCTCCTGCAGAAGCCTGTGCACCCTGCTCTCCCATTGGCTGTCCATGACGCTGGCCGAGATATCCTGTTGTGAAAGTGTAGTGACACGGACCCACAACAGGGGGCGCAAATGAACGGACAATAGAAGAAGTCAAATATGAACACTTTACTGTTGTGAATGCCACAACTACACACAGCAGATTTTAGAATGAATACAAAGTCAATCAATCAAGGTGTTGTGTGGGCAGGCTCGACGATAGGAGACGTCCGTCTGGAGAAGAACCGGAACCACACGATTTCCTCCGCCACCGAACCAGGAGAATACTGGAGCCGCCAAGTCCCGAGTTCCCCAGGTGGCCACCGTCTCCGCGTGTCGGATCTGGTACTGCTGGATCTGGTACAGTCAGCAAGTTCGTCTTCTACTAGTCAGGTGGGAAAAACACCTCCACCTTAACACCAGAAAACACAGTTCGTGAAGAGCCTGAAAAGTACTACTTAGACAGTTTGGAGTGAGGGGTGAAGACGTCACTCCTCCATTAACCACAAACCCAGCTCCCAGCTGGCAGTAGTAGACAGGAACTCCTACAACACTCAGAAAAGAGAGAACTTGTGCGTACGGCACAGTCAAAAACGGCTGAGAATATTACCTCCTTGGTAGGACGATATCTCGGCGACGTGGTGGAGGTGTCGTCCTGCTTTTATCAGGGGTGAGGAGTAGATGATTGGTGACAGCTGTCATAGCCGATGAGTGACAGCTGTCACCCCGGCCGCTCTTGTGGGGCGGCAGCGCCCTCTCTTGCCTGAAGCCCGCACTTCAGGCAGGGCGCCCTCTGGTGGTGGGCCAGCAGTACCTCCTCTTCTGGTGGCCCACACAACATTATGTTTCGGATCATTACCAAAATTTAATGACTTCTTTGTTAAGATACACCCCTGGCAAAAATTTCATTGAAATCCATTGAGGATTTTTTGAGTAATCCTGTTAACAAACGAACCAACCAACAAACAAACAGATGCGATCGAAAACATAACCTCCTTGGCGGAGGTAAAAATGGTTTTATTATGCTGAATTAAAATCCCCAAAATGCAATGGGTCCACCAGACCCAGTAGGACTCCCTGTGTAATAAAAAGACCCTATAAGGGTTAATAGACCTTCAAACCAGTTGCAAAAATGTGGGACTGAAATTTTAGAAAAGCAATGGAAGGTCAAGAAATAAAGGACATGCTTGTTAAGTTAGGCATTTTATGGTTGTTAGAGATGTTGGGAGAGGAGGTAGACTCTGCAGAACTGGGTTTTCCAGAGCTGCTTCGGGGTCAAAAGGACACTCCTGCTCTGATAGAATTTGGAAGAGTTCAAAATGTGTTTAATTCATGGCACAAATTTGACTTTTAAACTTAGATAACATATTTTCGGTACAGGTGAGGTTCAAACATTTGCGACACCTAAGGTTAATGTTAACCTGCTTTGTCCATTCCCCACCCAACTTTGACGTGTGTTTGTGGTCAATATCCTGTTGGACACAACTGTGTATGTTTTTACTGTCTGACAAGGAGGAAGCACAATCTAAAACTGACATTTAAATATAAATAAAGGCTTGACCTTTGATTTGGTGATCAACTGTAAACCTTTGGTGAGTGTTTTCATGTAGGTGTAGTCTAATGGATTCCTCTGTAGTTGGCAGCCTTCCAGGTTATGGTGATTGAGCGCGCTCTTAAAGGTGGATAATGCTACACATTTCTATCTGATGACTCCAGTTTGTCCATTAGTTCCTTATTGTCGATCCTGAGGTTCTTTTGCATCTTCAGAATAAAATATAAATAATTCCTGAGGGCTTATTTGGCTTACCTTCCTCAGTGATGTAAAGTATGTACAGTTGTGGTTGGAAGTTTGCATACACCAGTGGTGTTTAAAGTATTCCAGAAAGGGCCAAGAGGGTGCAGGTTTTAATTACAGCCACTGACTGCAGCAGGTGATTTCAGTGATGAACTCATCCCAAAGTGATGTTAATCAGTGAAATCACCTGCTGGAGTTAATGGCTGCAAAGAAGTAGTGAAGTAGTTCACCGGCAAGACGATACACAGTTGTTGGTGTAAATTCATTGAAAAGTTATGTATAAGTTAAGAATGCAACATGTACGAGGTCTATTAGATAAGAAACCAACACTTTTATTTTTTTTTTAACTACATGGATTTGAATAACGTGCGATTACACCAATCATGCTTGAACCCTCGTGCGCATGCATGAGTTTTTTCACGCGTGTCGGTGACGTCATTTCCCTGTGGGCAGGCCTTGAGTGAGATGTGGTTCAGCCCTCTCGGCTGAATTCCTTTGTTTCACACGCTGCTCGAGACGGCGCGCGTTGCTTTATCAAAATTTTTTCTGGACCTGTGAGGAATATCCGAGTGGACACTATTCGAGAAATTCAGCTGGTTTTCGGTGAAAAGTTTAACGGCTGATGAGAGATTATGGGGTGTTTCTGTCACTGTAAGGACGTCCCACGGAGTGGAACGTCGCGCAGCGCTTCCAGGCGCCGTCGTCGGCCTGTTTCGACCTGAAAACATCCTAATTTAAGGCTTAATTCACCCAGGATGTCGTGAGAGAACAGAGAAGATTCAGAAGAGGCCGGCATGAGGACTTTATGCGGACATTCCACTGTTTAAGGACATTTTTTAATGAAAGACGTGCGCGCAAATTCGCCGAGTCGTCAGGGAAACGACTCGGCGAATTTGTGTGTGCGCCACGACAGGAAAAACACCTCCGTGTTGAAAACCATTTGTAAAATTCAGGTGGTGTTGTGTGGGCCGCTGAAGAGGAGGTACTGCTGGCCCACCACCACCAGAGGGCGCCCTGCCTGGAGTGCGGGCTCCAGGCACCAGAGGGCGCTGCCGCCGACGAAGGCTGTCAGGCTGACAGCTGTCACCCATTACTAGACACAGCTGACTGCACTCAGGACGGAGTATATCAGCAGGACAGCGTCTCCACCTCAGTGCCGAGATATCGCCTTGAGATTAAGGTAACCTACTCTGCTAGTATATATTTTGAGGACTCTGATAAACCTTGCTAAACTATTTCAGGACAGCTGATTACAGAAAGCACCTTGCTTGGATAAGTACTCACCTTCCTGCTTCATTATTTCAAGAGGTGGAGGCGGCTTCTCCCCTCTCCGTCTACTGGGTGCTGTCGCACCCATACCTGTGTGTTTGTGCTCTTTCCCGCCAGCAGTACCGGATCCGACGAGCGAAGGCAGTGGCCACCTGGGAATTCGGGACTTGGCGGTTCCAGTACTCCTGGTTTTCGGTGGCAGAGGAAATCTGGGTGGTTCCGGTTCGACGGGGACGGACGTCTCCTACCTTCGAGCCTGCCCACACAACACCAGCAGATTTCGACTTACAAAGTATTAATTGTTGTATTGGTTGTGCCCTGTTCACAACAGTAAAACTTGTTATTCACCTTTCTCTATTGTCCGTTCATTGCGCCCCCTGTTGTGGGTCCGTGTACCTACACTTTCACAACAGGATATCTCGGCCAGCGTCATGGATCCCGAGGGGCGTCAACCGGCTGTTGAACGGCCAATGGAAGAACAGGGCGCAGCGGCGGCTTCGGGAGGGGTAATCGGTGAGTTGCAGCGGATCCTCACCGCTTTCACCACTCGGATCGATTTTATGACCGAGCAGCACGTTCTCCTAAACCGCAGGGTGGAGGCTCTCGCCGCACAAATGGAAGCGCGCCCTCCGGGCGCCGCTGCGGCTCTCCCTCCCGAGGACCCTGCGTGTGAGAATGACGTTCCACTGGTTGTTCAACGGCCCCTTCCTCCGTCCCCTGAAGCATACATAAGCCCTCCAGAACCGTACGACGGCTGTGTGGAGACGTGCGCGGACTTCCTTATGCAATGTTCGCTCGTCTTCGCTCAGCGTCCCGTGATGTACGCAGCTGATGCTAGCAGGGTAGCTTATGTGATAAATCTGCTTCGCGGGGAGGCACGCGCTTGGGCTACAGCGCTCTGGGAACAGAGCTCACGGCTCCTTCAGTCATACGACGGGTTTGTACGGGAGCTCAGAACGGTGTTCGATCATCCCAACAGAGGAGAGTCCGCTTCAACCGCATTACTGTCCATACGACAGGGACGTCGGAGCGCAGCTGCCTATGCAGTCGCCTTCCGCATCGCGGCAGCGAGATCCGGCTGGAATAGCACTGCCCTCCGCGCTGCCTTTGTAAATGGATTGTCTCTGGTCCTAAAAGAGCACCTGGTGGCTAAAGACGAACCGCGGGATTTAGACGGGCTCATTGATCTGGTCATACGGCTTGACAACCGGTTAGAGGAACGTCGCCGGGAGCGAGGCGAAGGGCGTGGCCAGGCACGGGTCGTCCCTCTCCCTTCCGGGTCCAATCGAGTTCCGCCGTCCCCACGCTCCTCTGTTCCGGCGCTCCGTGCGCTTACGGCTCCCCCTGCTGACGAAGCTATGGACACGAGCAGGGCAACATTTAGGGCACCTGAAGCACAAAGGAGGCGGGCCCACGGAGCTTGTTATGTTTGTGGCTCGAGTGAGCATATGGCAAACGATTGCCCCGAGCGGTTAAACGCCAACGCCCGCCCCTAGAGACTGGGCCAGGGGTGGGCCAAAACATGCACGTGGGACACACCCACATTGCTACACGACTCCCAGTCACGATCCTATATGAGGATTCAACCCTGAAAGCCCCAGCACTGGTGGACACGGGCTCTGAGGGGAATCTGCTTGACAGCAGATGGGCCAGGGAGATAGGGCTCCCTCTGGTGGCTCTTACCTCGCCTGTGCAGGTTCGGGCACTAGATGGCTCCCTACTCCCACCAATCACGCACAAGACACCTCCAGTAACTCTGGTGGTGTCAGGCAACCACCGGGAGGTGATCGAGTTCTTCGTGACTCAGGCCACCTCCCGTGTGGTTTTGGGTTTTCCCTGGATGCTAAAGCACAATCCCCGGATTGATTGGCCGTCCGGGGTAGTGGTACAGTGGAGCGAAACCTGCCATCGGGAGTGTCTCGGTTCCTCGGTTCCTCCTGGCTCCCAAGCTAAGGAGGAGGTCCGAGTCCCGCCCAATCTGAAGGCGGTGCCAGCGGAGTACCATGACCTCGCTGACGTGTTCAGCAAGGATCTGGCCCTCACGCTACCTCCCCACCGCCCGTATGATTGTGCCATTGATTTGGTTCCAGGCAGTGAGTTTCCGTCCAGTAGGCTGTACAACCTCTCACGGCCGGAACGCGAATCCATGGAGACCTACATCCGGGACTCTTTAGCTGCCGGGTTGATCCGGAATTCCACCTCACCGATGGGCGCAGGTTTCTTTTTTGTGGGTAAAAAGGATGGCGGACTTCGTCCATGCATTGATTATAGGGGGTTGAACGAGATCACGGTTCGCAATCGATACCCGTTGCCCTTATTGGATTCGGTGTTCACCCCCCTGCATGGAGCCAAGATGTTCACCAAGCTGGATCTTAGGAATGCGTATCATTTGGTTCGGATTCGGAAGGGAGACGAATGGAAGACGGCATTCAACACCCCCTTAGGTCATTTTGAGTACCTGGTCATGCCGTTCGGTCTCACTAATGCTCCCGCGACCTTCCAAGCGTTGGTAAACGATGTCTTGCGGGACTTCCTGCACCGGTTTGTCTTCGTATATCTAGACGATATACTCATCTTTTCCCCGGATCCTGAGACTCATGTCCGGCATGTCCGTCAGGTCCTGCAGCGGTTGTTGGAGAACCGTCTGTTTGTGAAGGGCGAGAAGTGTGAGTTCCACCGCACTTCTTTGTCCTTCCTGGGGTTTATCATCTCCTCTGACTCCGTCGCCCCGGATCCGGCCAAGGTTGCGGCGGTGAGAGATTGGCCCCAACCCACTAGCCGTAGGAAGCTGCAACAGTTCCTCGGCTTCGCTAATTTCTACAGGAGGTTCATCAAGGGCTACAGTCAGGTAGTCAGCCCCCTGACAGCCCTGACCTCTCCAAAAGTTCCCTTCACCTGGTCGGACCGGTGCGAGGCCGCGTTCAAGGAGTTGAAACGGCGCTTCTCGTCTGCACCAGTTCTGGTGCAGCCCGATCCTAGCCGCCAGTTAGTGGTTGAAGTGGATGCCTCGGACTCAGGGATAGGAGCGGTGCTCTCCCAGAGCGGGAAGACCGATAAGGTCCTTCACCCGTGTGCCTATTTTTCTCGCAGGTTGACCCCGCTGAACGGAATTATGACGTCGGCAATCGGGAACTCCTTGCTGTGAAAGAGGCCCTCGAAGAGTGGAGACATCTGTTGGAGGGAACAGCCGTGCCATTCACGGTTTTCACTGACCATCGGAACCTGGAGTACATCAGGACCGCTAAGCGTCTGAACCCCAGGCAAGCCCGCTGGTCATTGTTCTTTGGCCGTTTTGACTTCCGGATTACCTACCGCCCCGGGACCAAGAACCAGCGATCGGATGCATTGTCCCGGGTGCACGAAGAGGAGGTCAGAACGGAACCGTCGGATCCCCCGGATCCCATCATCCCGGAGTCCGCTATCGTGGCCGCCCTCACCTGGGACGTGGAGAAGACCGTCCGGGAGGCCCTGACCCGTGTCCCGGACCCCGGAAACGGACCAAAGAACAAACTATACGTCCCACCAGAGGCCAGGGCCGCAGTCCTAGACTTCTGTCACGGTTCTAAGCTCTCCTGTCACCCAGGGGTGCGAAGGACCGTGGCAGTCGTCCGGCAACGCTTCTGGTGGGCATCCCTGGAGACCGACGTCCGGGACTACGTCCAGGCTTGTACCACCTGTGCCAGGGGCAAGGCCAATCATCAGAAGACCTCAGGGCAGCTACAGCCACTGCCCGTGCCTCATCGCCCCTGGTCCCACATCGGCCTGGACTTCGTCACGGGTCTCCCGCCGTCCCAGGGAAAAACCGTCGTCTTCACGATAGTGGACCGTTTCTCCAAGGCGGCCCACTTCGTGGCCCTCCCGAAGCTCCCTACGGCCCAGGAGACAGCGGACCTCCTGGTCCACCACGTCGTCCGTCTGCATGGCATACCATCAGACATCGTCTCCGATCGCGGTCCCCAGTTCACCTCACATGTCTGGAGGAGCTTCTGCCGGGAACTGGGGGCCTCGGTCAGCCTTTCGTCCGGGTACCACCCCCAGACCAACGGGCAAGCAGAGCGGGCCAACCAAGAACTGGAGCAGACACTACGCTGTGTGACAGCCGCGCACCCGACGGCCTGGAGTACCCACCTGGCCTGGATCGAGTACGCCCACAACAGCCAAGTGTCATCAGCCACCGGCCTCTCCCCGTTTGAGGTGTGCTTGGGGTATCAGCCCCCCTTGTTTCCGGTGGTCGAGGGAGAGGTCGGTGTGCCCTCGGTCCAGGCCCACCTACGGAAGTGCCGTCGGGTGTGGCGTGCTGCCCGCTCTGCTTTGTTGAAGGCCCGGACGAGGGCGAAGAAACATGCAGACCGGCGGCGGGCTCCGGCCCCCACGTACCGTCCTGGGCAGGCAGTGTGGTTGTCCACCAAGGACATTCCCCTTCAAGTGGACTCCCCCAAGCTCCAAGAACGGTACATCGGTCCCTTCAAGGTTGTCAAAGTCATCAATCCCGCCGCAGTGAGGCTTCAGCTTCCGGCCTCACTGCGGATCCACCCAGTATTCCACGTCTCCCGGATAAAGCCCCATCACACCTCACCCCTCTGCACCCCGGGTCCGGCACCACCTCCTGCCCGGATCATCGACGGGGAACCGGCTTGGACCGTGCGCCGGCTCCTTGATGTCCGTCGAATGGGCCGGGGTTTTCAGTACCTGGTGGACTGGGAGGGGTACGGCCCCGAGGAGCGCTCCTGGGTGAAGAAGGGCTTCATCCTGGACCCGGCCCTCCTGGCCGACTTCTACCGACGCCATCCGGACAAGCCCGGCCGTGCGCCAGGAGGCGCCCGTTGAGGGGGGGGTCCTGTTGTGTGGGCCGCTGAAGAGGAGGTACTGCTGGCCCACCACCACCAGAGGGCGCCCTGCCTGGAGTGCGGGCTCCAGGCACCAGAGGGCGCTGCCGCCGACGAAGGCTGTCAGGCTGACAGCTGTCACCCATTACTAGACACAGCTGACTGCACTCAGGACGGAGTATATCAGCAGGACAGCGTCTCCACCTCAGTGCCGAGATATCGCCTTGAGATTAAGGTAACCTACTCTGCTAGTATATATTTTGAGGACTCTGATAAACCTTGCTAAACTATTTCAGGACAGCTGATTACAGAAAGCACCTTGCTTGGATAAGTACTCACCTTCCTGCTTCATTATTTCAAGAGGTGGAGGCGGCTTCTCCCCTCTCCGTCTACTGGGTGCTGTCGCACCCATACCTGTGTGTTTGTGCTCTTTCCCGCCAGCAGTACCGGATCCGACGAGCGAAGGCAGTGGCCACCTGGGAATTCGGGACTTGGCGGTTCCAGTACTCCTGGTTTTCGGTGGCAGAGGAAATCTGGGTGGTTCCGGTTCGACGGGGACGGACGTCTCCTACCTTCGAGCCTGCCCACACAACACCAGCAGATTTCGACTTACAAAGTATTAATTGTTGTATTGGTTGTGCCCTGTTCACAACAGTAAAACTTGTTATTCACCTTTCTCTATTGTCCGTTCATTGCGCCCCCTGTTGTGGGTCCGTGTACCTACACTTTCACAACAGGTGGCTTTTGATGGCTTTCAACAAGTGAGTAACTGAGAAATTGTTTAACAGCTTGGGCATGTTCCAACTCGCCCGTTAAGGTTTCCAACGGAGGTGTTTTTCCTGTCACGGCCCCTCGCGGTCGGGTCCGGCCCAACATGCGACTCTGCCCGCACGTTCTTTCATTACAAAATGTCCGTTAACAATGGAATGTCCGAATAAACTCCTCATGCCGACTTCTTCTGAAAGTTCTCTGTTCTCTGACGACTTACTGGGTCAACAGAGCCTGAAATGTGGAAGTTTTCAACTTGAAACGGCGAGACGCTGCCGCCTCGAAGCGCAGATCGCCGTCAGGCGCCATGGGCCATCCTTAAAGCGACACTACTAGACCAAAATCTCTCATCAGTCGTTAAAATTTTTACCGAAAACCAGCTGAATTTATCGAATGGTGTCCACTCAGTTGTGCCTTACAGTTTTGAAAAAATTTTGATCAAACAAAGCAGCAGTCTCTGAGCCATTCCTAAACAATGAAAAAATCGACGAGAGGGTGGGCGACTCCTTACTCAAAGACTGCCCACAGGCGAATGACGTAACTGACAGGTGTGAAAAAACTCTTGCATGCCCACGAGGGTTCAAGCATGTCTGATGTAATCACACGTGATTCAAATCCATATGGTTTTTGAAAAAAATAATAAGGTCGGATACTTTTCTAATAGACCTTGTATATGTCAAACTGGCTATGAATATGCTATGTATGCTTCCAACATGGGAAAAAATTTTTTTCTTACGGTCGGCATATGCTGGCTAAATCAAGGTGTGACAGGATACTAAAATGTTTAAATCAGTATTTCTCTGGGCCTAGGTTTTACTATAGTTCTGGACTAATTTTAATTGATGCGCCATATAAAAATAAATTTAGTTAATTTAACTTTTCTGCGTAACTAAAGTGGGATGTGAAACTAAAAAAAACAACCCCCCCAGAATGCATCCCTGGACAACCCCAAATATTCGGTGAGCCTCGAGTGGCCCACACACACACACAGAGGCACAAAGATACACAGCCAGTTATCTACTGTGTTCATAATTGGCCACATGGTGTTTGCAAAATCAGGTGCAAAATTATACAAATTTCTTCACCGAGCAGTCAGCGGGATGCAGAAACAGAGACATGCCAAAGTTTGAATGCATCAAAACTGCAGTTGGTGTGAAATGAACACTTTTGTCATTACTGAATTTGAAGTGTCTCTTTTCAGATTTGAATCTTTATGGTGTCATGAGGACATATAGCCAGCAGGACGACACCAGCACAAGTTGATACCTGTTGATACCATTCCAGATAAATAGAGAATAGTAAAGTCAGGGAGGGAATGTAATTGTAAAATATTATTAAAAATGATGACTCCATGTAGGTTAAATGCCAGGTCAGAGAGGAGGTGCTTGTCTGGGCGAGAATTCTGTTTGACAAAAGAAAACTAATGTGAAGCACATACGCATGGACAGTCGATATGAGCAGTGCACGTCGCACTAAAAACAGACTGCTTTGTATCACAAAACTTTTTCATCACTGCAGTATCTTGATGGAGACATGGCGGTCTGCATGACAGTAGAATGACGGAGGCTGTAGGGTTTCACACATACAGTCCTGCACATGATGAATAACCATCACATTTGTCATATCATATGATCGATACAGGCTGCTTGTTTCGACTCAAGCAGCCATTTTTCCTGTTTTATTTTGGCTGCTTCTAATTTGATATGTGAGTTCGAATTCCTTTGTCAGAAACTCTAACTTTTACTCATTTACATTACATAGTGACATAATTATGTCATACTTACGTCATATCTGTTTTTTTTGGGGGGGGGGGGGGGTCTTTTTGTTTGTAGAAATTAACTAAATGATTTTAAATTTCCTATCTGAAAAGCAATGAAACATTTCTAGTGCAGCAGATAAATAAATTTTTTTCAGTGAAATACTTCACTTATACAAAGAAACATGAAATTTTCTACACATCTTCATAGTTTAAGTCATCATTTTCACTGGATGGCCACTCAAAATTTCAAGATGGCCACCGTTTATTCAAGATGACCACCATGAAGTTATGATCACGTCAGTTATGCCCTCCTGGCCATGTATTTGAGTTGGCAGCAAGTCTGTCAAGATCAAAGCCAATGATAAGGATGTGCTGGTCATTGGCTTGAGTGTCTTCTCAACTCTACATAGTATGGGTGTGCAGCAGTTGTGGTTGGCATTCAGTCAAGGTTCGAGCCTTTGCTGGATTCCCATCCACGACCTGTCAGACTATGTAGGCCAAGAGAGGGCCACAGGAATGCCATTCTTCCATGCCTTCACTGGCTGTGATGTGGTCTCAGCCTTTAGAAACAAAGGGAAGAAGACAGCTTGGCAAACTTGGGATATGTTCCCAGAGGCTACCCCAGTATTTTCTAAACTGAGCAAGTACCCTCTGTCCATTGAGGATGCAGACATGGAGATTCTGGAGAAGTTTGTGGTTCTTATGTATGACAGATCCAGCACTGTTGACAGTGTAGATGAAGCCAGACTTGACCTATTTGCCAGGAAGCAGAGGTCGTATGAAGCCATCCCTCCTACCAGTGCAGCTCTGCTTCAACACACCAAACGTGCAGCATACCAGGCAGGATGCGTATGGGCTCAGGCAATACTACCTCAGCCAGAAGCAGAGAGTCCATCTGATTGGGGCTGGGAGAAAGCAGGTGATGAGTGGAAGGTCTACTGGACAGCCAACTCATCAATTGCAAAGAGTTGTGAACAACTCACCAAATGTGGCTGCAACTCTGGCTGCCATGGCAGGTGCAAATGCTACAGGCTCGGACTAGCTTGTACAGCTTTGTGCAGTTGCAAGTGTGACCTGTAAGCTGTCTCCTGAATGAGCTTATGATTTTTGTATGGGTTTGCTAAGTTAGTCGGCCTAATGTCTTTTGGAAAAGGACACATCTTCTTCCTGTCTGCCCTGAAGTTTTTTTTCAGCTGCAAACCCACAAGCCACATAAATGAGCTCATACTTTTTTTTATTGATCTTCATTTGCTTATACTTACAGAATACAATTAAAATAGCACAAAGTGAAAGTGGTAAATATATTTTTCTTCCAAAAGGTGCACTAAATCAAATCATTGTCCGGCAAGACTGCCACTCATATAGTGCATATTTACCAGCTTGTAACTGCAAAAGAGTCAGTGTCACAATGATGCACATCTGGATCAGTTCTACGAGTATTTTCCCTAGATATCTATAGTCCATCTTTTCATTCATGAATTCTGAAAATATTTCATGACAGGCAGAGATTGCATCTATAGGTATCTCACAACTCTTGCATTCAAAATAATTTAGGATACGTCAACGCCGTAACGGAACTAAAATTCCAGCCTTATAATTTGGAGTTTTCAATGCATTGTTGTGATTTGCTTCTATCTTCTTTATTACCACCATATGTTTGTGCATCATATATAGCAATACAAATCCTAGAACCAAGTTCTCTTACCAGACAAACAAAAAAGAAAGTTTTCTATCGCGAAGGGGATTTTAGAGATTTTTCTCATAGCAAAAGGGTCCCTCGATGGTCATTTTGTTAAATATGATTCATCATAATGAAAAATATATTACTTCTGACTTATTAAATTAACTGTTCTGCAAAGTGGACCAGGAATTGAACACTTGAATGTGTATTTGTTTATATGTATACCCAAAAAATGACGGAAATCGGTACAACTGGCGGCCATCTTGAAAAAATGGTGGCCATATTGAAATTTTGTGTGGGTATCCAAACTTTTCAAAAGAGTTGGTCCCAGTGAGCAAGTGTGCCAAATTTTATGTTTCTTTGTATAGCTAAAGTGTTTTTCTCCTTATCTGCTGCACTATTCACAGAATAACGTCTTCCAGCAATTGTTTTTCAGCTCTGGAGCTCCACCTGTCAGTGGAGACAAAAACAAACTTAGTAGTGACGCCTTTTGTCCCTCAGGTAAATTACACAAAAACAATGGAAGCATAGCATGCATGAGCATGAATGTCATTGAATGAAAGTCACTTTTTTCTCACATTTCCCAAATGAAACTTGACAGCCAATTTGATGAACCAGTGTTTGAACATTGCTTGCAATAAGTAAATTCTTCATCAAGTACATAGTAAAGTTTGCTGAGTAAAATATACTCTGCTGGGATAACATTTCGTCCCAGTCTAAATGGAGTAAAATACGAGCGTACACTGTATTTTAGAGTGAAATCAGCTTGATCATCTTAAAGTGTTTCTATTCCAATGAGAGTTGATTTTACACTGTCCATCCATCCAGCCATCCATTTTCTTCCGCTTTATCCGGAGTCGGGTCGCGGGGGCAGCAGCTCAAGCAAAGCTGCCCAGACCTCCCGATCCGCACACACCTCCACCAGCTCCTCCGGGGGAACCCCAAGGCATTCCCAAGCCAGCCGAGAGATGTAGTCCCTCCAGCGTGTCCTGGGTCTTCCCCGGGGCCTCCTCCCAATGGGACGTGCCCGGAACACCTCTCCAGCGAGGCGTCCAGGGGGCATCCGGAAAAGATGCCCGAGCCACCTCAACCGACTGCTTTCGACATGGAGGAGCAGCAACTCGACTCCAAGCTCCTCCCGAGTGACCGAGCTCCTCACCCTATCACTAATGGAGCGCCCAGCCACCCTGCGGAGGAAACTCATCTTGGCCGCTTGTACTCGCGATCTCATTCTTTCAGTCATGAGCCAAATCTCATGACCATAGGTGAGGATCGGAACGTAGATCGATCGGTAAATTGAGAGCTTTGCCCCCCTACTCAGCTCTCTCTTCACCACTACGGTCCGATACAGCGACCGCATCACTGCAGATGCTGCCGTCCCTCATTCGTGAACAAGACCCCAGGATACTTAAACTCCTCCACTTGAGGCAAGGACACTCCACCGACCTGAAGAGGGCAAAGCACCTTTTTCGGGTCGAGAACCATGGCCTCGGATTTGGAGGTGCTGATTTTCATCCCGGACGCTTCACACTCGGCTGTAAACCACCCCAGTGCACGCTGAAGGTCCTGATTTGACGAAGCCAACAGAACCAGATCGTCCGCAAACAGCAGAGACGAGATTCTGTGGTTCCCAAACCAGACCCTCTCTACACCCTGGCTGCGCCTAGAAATTCTGTCCATAAAAATAATGAACAGAACCGGTGACAAAGGGCAGCCCTGGCGGAGGCCAACGTGCACTGGAAACAAGTTTGACTTACTACCGGCAATGCGAACCAAGCTCCTGCTGCGGTCGTACAGGGACCAGATAGCCCTTAGCAAAGGACCCCGGACCCCATACTCCCGGAGCACCCCCCACAGGGTGCCCCGAGGGACACGGTTGAACGCCTTCTCCAGATCCACAAAACACATGTGGACTGGTTGGGCGAACTCCCATGAACCCTCGAGCACCCGATGGAGCATGTAGAGCTGGTCCAGTGTGCTGCGACCAGGACGAAAACCACACTGCTCCTCCTGAATCTGAGGTTCGACCATCGGTGGAATTCTCCTCTCCAGTACTCTGGAATAGACCTTACCAGTGAGGCTGAGGAGTGTGATCCCCCTATAGTTGGAACACACCCTCCGGTCCCCCTTCTTAAACAGAGGGACCACCACCGCGGTCTGCCAATCCAGAGGCACTGTCCCCAATCGCCACGCGATGTTGCAGAGGCGTGTCAGGCAAGATGATGAGTCCGCCTCTGAGTCCCCAGTCTCTGCTTCCTCCTTGGAAGACGTGACGATGGGATTGAGGAGATCCTCGAAGTATTCCTTCCACTGCCCGACAACATCCCCAGTCAGGGTCAACAGCTCCCCACCCGCACCATAAACAGTGCTGGTGGAGAGCTGCTTCCGCCTCCTGAGGCGTCGGATGGATGGATGGATGGATGGATGGATGGATGGATGGATGGATGGATGGATGGATGGATGGATGGATGGATGGATGGATGGATGGATGGATGGATGGGGACCAAATGTTATCCCACCAGAGTAAATTTTACTCTGTAAATTTTACTGTGTATATAGAAGGGAACGCTGTTGTTGTTTATTCCGCCTTTCCTGCACATGCACACAGAGTAGTAGGCAGAAAATTACAGACTCCAAGCAGATATGGTGTACAAGGGGAGCTACGACCACTACCTTTGCACCCCCAGGACTAAACCAAACCAACTTTTTTAGGTTCCTTAGATGACCCCAAAACACAATCATGATGTTCCCAAAAATAAAAACTTGCCTCAAGCCAGTTAGCCAAGATGGTGTCCAAGATGGCCGCCAAAATGGGGTTTTTCACGAAAACACCTTTAAACAACATATAAACAACTTCTATGTATTTTAATGATAAGGGCTATTGGTGGCCATTTTGGACACCATTTTGAATCTTAAACCCATGAATGAACTTAGTTTAGGCACAAATGAGTTTGCTGTGACCTGTAATGATCAGGGTCTATTGGTGGCCATTTTGGATGCCTTTTGAATCTTAAACCCATGAATAAATTTAGTTTAGGCACAAATGAGTTTGCTGTGACCTGCAATGGTCTTCCCATTGAATCTCTTGATATTTGAGTTGTTTATATGTTGTTTAAAGGTGTTTTAGTGAGAAAAAAACCTATTTTGGCGGCCATCTTGGATAACTGGCTTGAGGCTAGTTTTTATTTTTGGGAACATCCTGATTGTGTTTTGGGGTCATCTAAGGAACCTAAAAAAGTTGGTTTGGTTTAGTCCTGGGGGTGTGCAAAGGTAGTGGTCGTAGCTCCCCTAGTAATGAGAAAACGCATGGGAAGAGGACTTCAGACTACTTGTCAACTCTTCATCCTGAAGACTGAAAGCGACATTGTGAGAAATTAAATCTTGGAGACAACAACCATGAAGGCTTTCAAGTTTTTGGAGGCATACAATTATTTTATCAGTGGTCACGTGAGAGAATGCCATCATCAGCCTGTTGCTGCAGACGATGTCTGTGCTCTTTCTGCTGTCTGTTCCCGTCTTTGTGGGCTGACTGCAGTGCTGCAGCAGGACGTGCTTTGAAGTTGAGGAACTTTTCAAACGCAGTCCAAAAAAGACACTCCGCACAACACCAGTGTGTGTATCCGTGTGTTAGGCTGCAGTTCACCTGTTTTAACAGAGTCATTAAATGCAGCAGTTCTGCGTGTGCACCCACTGCAAGGCTGAAAAAATGATGGCGGAAAAATGAGCCAAAGGTTTCTCTTTGACCAAAAAAAAATGCCACCACAATGAGGCAGCCCCTTTAAATATACACCCGCACCTTAATTACATACACCTATGTGGATTACCTGACTTCCCAAAAATAAAATAAAAAACCCTGAGCACAACACAACATCCACAAACATAAAATCAACCCATCCATAACAATTTGGGAGCATATATATATTAGGGTTGGGAGGGTTAATGCGTTATTATTGTGTTGACGCATTAATTAATTAACGGCGACAGTTTTTTTTTATCGCACGTTAATGCAGTTGTTTTTTTATTGTAAGAGTCTGTTGCTCACAGGCTTTTGTTTTGCAAGTCTGTCGCTTACTGCTGACGCACTCACAGGAACCGATGTGACGAGTCCCTGACACCGGAAAAGAATTGGCAGATAAACCAACCAACGTGGAGATGGGCACGGAACTTTTACATGGCCATTTTCATATTAAAGTGGTTCCAGATGGCTGCATTTTGAAAGCTGCATTTTCTTATAAGTGGAGTACTTTGAGTCTTAAATATCACCGAAATGCAGTACACACAGCTGATGCCAACAAATCATTCAACGAAACAAACTGCAGCACGAGGCTTCGGCAGACTATGTTACATGCAGCGTGTGGGAGAACTACAGATGAACAAATGCAAGAGAAACTCGCAAATGCGACAGCGAAATGGATTGCTACAGACTGCGGGCTGATTGTGGAGGATGTCGGTCTGTGCGACGTTCTGAGAATCACAACAAATGACGGCACGTATGAGATTCCAACACAGCGCACCATAAAGGAGAGGACTGCAAAAGCCACAACTTTACAATGTGCACCCGCTGTTGCTCTCACTGAGGACTACTGGACATCACTGGGTAACCATCATTTATTTTTATTTAACTGCAACTGCATAAACAAAATGCTGTTATTAAGTGTTTGCAGAACAAACATTATGGCATTTTTGTTCATATGGCAGAACATCTCAAATAAAATTGTGCTATACACTACTTTTGAATTCATTTTTGGATTTTGCTTATAACAATGAGATTGATCGTGGTTAATCATGGAAATCATGCGATTAATCCAGATTAAAGTTTTTAATTGGTGTTGGGCTTGAGTCCAGAAGGTCATGGGTTCAAATCGTCGCCTGACTGGAAAATCACTAATGGTCCTTGGGCAAGGCCTTTAATCCCCTATTGCTCCCGGTGTATAGTGAGCGCCTTGTTTGGCAGCACCCTGACATCGGGGTGAATGTGAGGCGTCATTGTAAAGCTCTTTGAGCGTCTGATAGGCCTCTACTGGTGGTTGGCTCTCACTGCGGTATTGTATCACTTCCTGTTCCGGAGCACAGCGGTGTTTTTCTGTATCTGTTAGCTGTTTAATCTGCGCAGTTAGATTGATCTAGTTATCTAGATTACGATTTGTTTCCCAGTGTAATCTTTACGTGCCTTAACTAAAGCACTCCTTCTGCTGAATCACCTCTAAATTATTTACACATTATTCACTTTGCGTGTTTTTAGGAATCCGCTAGCTTAGTGTAGCTACTAGCTCTTAGCCGATTTAGCATGGTGGCTTTTCCTGTCTCTCCCGCACTTTTCTGCTCTGGGTGTGAAATGTTTAGTTATTCCTCGGCCTCCTTTAGCAGTAACGGTACTTGTAATAAGTGTAGCTTATTCGTACCTTTGGAGGCCAGGCTGGGCGAATTGGAGACTCGGCTCCGCACCGTGGAAAATTCTACAGCTAGCCAGGCCCCTGTAGTCGGTGCGGACCAAGGTAGCTTAGCCGCCGTTAGTTACCCCCTGGCAGATCCCGAGCAGCCGGGAAAGCAGGCTGACTGGGTGACTGTGAGGAGGAAGCGTAGCCCTAAACAGAAGCCCCGTGTACACCGCCAACCCGTTCACATCTCTAACCGTTTTTCCCCACTCGACGACACACCCGCCGAGGATCAAACTCTGGTTATTGGCGACTGTTTTGCGAAATGTGAAGTTAGCGACACCAGCAACCATAGTCAATTGTCTTCCGGGGGCCAGAGCAGGCGACATTGAAGGAAATTTGAAACTGCTGGCTAAGGCTAAGCGTAAATTTGGTAAGATTGTAATTCACGTCGGCAGTAATGACACCCGGTTACGCCAATCAGAGGTCACTAAAATTAACATTAAATCGGTGTGTAACTTTGCAAAAACAATGTCGGACTCTGTAGTTTTCTCTGGGCCCCTCCCCAATCAGACCGGGAGTGACATGTTTAGCCGCATGTTCTCCTTGAATTGCTGGCTGTCTGAGTGGTGTCCAAAAAATGAGGTGGGCTTCATAGATAATTGGCAAAGCTTCTGGGGAAAACCTGGTCTTGTTAGGAGAGACGGCATCCATCCCACTTTGGATGGAGCAGCTCTTATTTCTAGAAATCTGGCCAATTTTCTTAAATCCTCCAAACCGTGACTATCCAGGGTTGGGACCAGGAAGCAGAGTTGTAGTCTTACACACCTCTCTGCAGCTTCTCTCCCCCTGCCATCCCCTCACTACCCCATCCCCGTAGAGACGGTGCCTGCTCCCAGACTACCAATAACCAGCAAAAATCTATTTAAGCATAAAAATTCAAAAAGAAAAAATAATATAGCACCTTCAACTGCACCACAGACTAAAACAGTTAAATGTGGTCTATTAAACATTAGGTCTCTCTCTTCTAAGTCCCTGTTGGTAAATGATATAATAATTGATCAACATATTGATTTATTCTGCCTTACAGAAACCTGGTTACAGCAGGATGAATATGTTAGTTTAAATGAGTCAACACCCACGAGTCACACTAACTGTCAGAATGCTCGTAGCACGGGCCGGGGCGGAGGATTAGCAGCAATCTTCCATTCCAGCTTATTAATTAATCAAAAACCCAGACAGAGCTTTAATTCATTTGAAAGCTTGACTCTTAGTCTTGTCCATCCAAATTGGAAGTCCCAAAAACCAGTTTTATTTGTTATTATCTATCGTCCACCTGGTCGTTACTGTGAGTTTCTCTGTGAATTTTCAGACCTTTTGTCTGACTTAGTGCTTAGCTCAGATAAGATAATTATAGTGGGCGATTTTAACATCCACACAGATGCTGAGAATGACAGCCTCAACACTGCATTTAATCTATTATTAGACTCTATTGGCTTTGCTCAAAAAGTAAATGAGTCCACCCACCACTTTAATCATATCTTAGATCTTGTTCTGACTTATGATATGGAAATAGAAGACTTAACAGTATTCCCTGAAAACTCCCTTCTGTCTATCATTTCTTAATAACATTTACATTTACTCTGATGGACTACCCAGCAGTGGGGAATAAGTTTCATTACACTAGAGGTCTTTCAGAAAGCGCTGTAACTAGGTTTAAAGATATGATTCCTTCTTTATGTTCTCTAATGCCATATACCAACACAGTGCAGAGTAGCTACCTAAACTCTGTAAGTGAGATAGAGTATCTCGTCAATAGTTTTACATCCTCATTGAAGACAACTTTGGATGCTGTAGCTCCTCTAAAAAAGAGAGCTTTAAATCAGAAGTGCCTGACTCCGTGGTATAACTCACAAACCCGTAGCTTAAAGCAGATAACCCGTAAGTTGGAGAGGAAATGGCGTCTCACTAATTTAGAAGATCTTCACTTAGCCTGGAAAAAGAGTCTGTTGCTCTATAAAAAAGCCCTCCGTAAAGCTAGGACATCTTTCTACTCATCACTAATTGAAGAAAATAAGAACAACCCCAGGTTTCTTTCAGCACTGTAGCCAGGCTGACAAAGAGTCAGAGCTCTATTGAGCTGAGTATTCCATTAACTTTAACTAGTAATGACTTCATGACTTTCTTTGCTAACAAAATTTTAACTATTAGAGAAAAAATTACTCATAACCATCCCAAAGACGTATCGTTATCTTTGGCTGCTTTCAGTGATGCCGGTATTTGGTTAGACTCTTTCTCTCCGATTGTTCTGTCTGAGTTATTTTCATTAGTTACTTCATCCAAACCATCAACATGTTTATTAGACCCCATTCCTACCAGGCTGCTCAAGGAAGCCCTACCATTATTTAATGCTTCGATCTTAAATATGATCAATCTATCTTTGTTAGTTGGCTATGTACCACAGGCTTTTAAGGTGGCAGTAATTAAACCATTACTTAAAAAGCCATCACTTGACCCAGCTATCTTAGCTAATTATAGGCCAATCTCCAACCTTCCTTTTCTCTCAAAAATTCTTGAAAGGGTAGTTGTAAACAGCTGACTGATCATCTGCAGAGGAATGGTCTATTTGAAGAGTTTCAGTCAGGTTTTAGAATTCATCATAGTACAGAAACAGCATTAGTGAAGGTTACAAATGATCTTCTTATGGCCTCGGACAGTGGACTCATCTCTGTGCTTGTTCTGTTAGACCTCAGTGCTGCTTTTGATACTGTTGACCATAAAATTTTATTACAGAGATTAGAGCATGCCATAGGTATTAAAGGCACTGCGCTGCGGTGGTTTGAATCATATTTGTCTAATAGATTACAATTTGTTCATGTAAATGGGGAATCTTCTTCACAGACTAAAGTTAATTATGGAGTTCCACAAGGTTCTGTGCTAGGACCAATTTTATTCACTTTATACATGCTTCCCTTAGGCAGTATTATTAGACGGTATTGCTTAAATTTTCATTGTTACGCAGATGATACCCAGCTTTATCTATCCATGAAGCCAGAGGACACACACCAATTAGCTAAACTGCAGGATTGTCTTACAGACATAAAGACATGGATGACCTCTAATTTCCTGCTTTTAAACTCAGATAAAACTGAAGTTATTGTACTTGGCCCCACAAATCTTAGAACATGGTGTCTAACCAGATCCTTACTCTGGATGGCATTACCCTGACCTCTAGTAATACTGTGAGAAATCTTGGAGTCATTTTTGATCAGGATATGTCATTCAAAGCGCATATTAAACAAATATGTAGGACTGCTTTTTTTGCATTTACGCAATATCTCTAAAATCAGAAAGGTCTTGTCTCAGAGTGATGCTGAAAAACTAATTCATGCATTTATTTCCTCTAGGCTGGACTATTGTAATTCATTATTATCAGGTTGTCCTAAAAGTTCCCTAAAAAGCCTTCAGTTAATTCAAAATGCTGCAGCTAGAGTACTGACGGGGACTAGCAGGAGAGAGCATATCTCACCCATATTGGCCTCTCTTCACTGGCTTCCTGTTAATTCTAGAATAGAATTTAAAATTCTTCTTCTTACTTATAAGGTTTTGAATAATCAGGTCCCATCTTATCTTAGGGACCTCGTAGTACCATATCACCCCAATAGAGCGCTTCGCTCTCAGACTGCAGGCTTACTTGTAGTTCCTAGGGTTTGTAAGAGTAGAATGGGAGGCAGAGCCTTCAGCTTTCAGGCTCCTCTCCTGTGGAACCAGCTCCCAATTCAGATCAGGGAGACAGACACCCTCTCTACTTTTAAGATTAGGCTTAAAACTTTCCTTTTTGCTAAAGCTTATAGTTAGGGCTGGATCAGGTGACCCTGAACCATCCCTTAGTTATGCTGCTATAGACGTAGACTGCTGGGGGGTTCCCATGATGCACTGTTTCTTTCTCTTTTTGCTCTGTATGCACCACTCTGCATTTAATCATTAGTGATCGATCTCTGCTCCCCTCCACAGCATGTCTTTTTCCTGGTTCTCTCCCTCAGCCCCAACCAGTCCCAGCAGAAGACTGCCCCTGCCTGAGCCTGGTTCTGCTGGAGGTTTCTTCCTGTTAAAAGGGAGTTTTTCCTTCCCACTGTAGCCAAGTGCTTGCTCACAGGGGGTCGTTTTGACCGTTGGGGTTTTACATAATTATTGTATGGCCTTGCCTTACAATATAAAGCGCCTTGGGGCAACTGTTTGTTGTGATTTGGCGCTATATAAAAAAATTGATTGATTGATTGATTGATGCAGATGGAAAAGTGCTATATAAATGCAGTCTCTCTCTCTCTCTCTATATATATATATATATATATATATATATATATATATGCGGCTTACAGTCATTTTGATTTGACACCGGTGAGCCCAACTTTTCACTTTGTGTTTGTCCGTTTGTCTGCAGAATTGCTCTTTTGTGTGTGTTAAACTGTGTTTGATTTCGAAAGAATGAACCGAAAATCAGATCATTCTTAGTTTGCAGCCCTCATAATAACTTCAGTCACAGCTTATTGCCTAAATGTGGAGCTGCACAGAGAGAACCAAAGGAAAAAAGAAAAAAAAACAACAGAAGGGGAGGTTTGTTTTTAATGTGATGAGTTTGAACACAGGGTGAGCTCATGTGATCCCATCTACTGCCTGTATTGGACACAATTCTGAGCCAAACCACATCTGATCCTCGGGACTGCAAAGTGCTTGCAAAGTGAAATCTTTCAAACTGGTTGTCATCCATCTGGATGTGATGTGTTGATGGGTTTTACGGTGCTGAGCTGATCTGTCAGCTTGTGATGGATCACTGAGTGTACACTTTGAACGTTGACATCTTCAAGTATTATGCACAGTCAGTGGCTGCATAAGAGTTGTCTGCCTACCACTGTGGTCCCCACTCAGGGCCTGACGTCATCACGATTCCTTCAATTGAATAAGAACTCACAAATCATGAATTAATGTGAAATTGTTTGTTGGTCCTTAGATCATTGAGTGGTCAGGAATGCAACCTTGACCTTTCTGAACCTAGCATGAAGTTAATTTTCATAATATGAGGTAAATCATACATGTAACAGTTTAAACATATTAATGGAGTATCAGTCCCATGGTGGTAGTTGATTTATTGTGGCATATGTTGCTTATAATGATTTATACCTTTACCACATTGAAATCACAGATTTTATTTGCACTTTTGAAATTTGGCCTTTTTGCGTAAATCAGAGACATACGTTTAAAAAATAATTGAACAGTAATGAGTTAAATATGCAAAGGGATGTCTGTGAAACATTGTGTAGGCTCCTAGCTGAATTATTCACTATTTCAGAACTTCAGGGAATATTTACGGGCCAGGATTCCAGATTTTGGGCATTCCCAAAATTTTGTGACCTTTGACCTCTGGTGACCTACTTATGGACATAATTGGCATACTTACCATTTTAACATTTAGAGAAGCTCAAGACATTTTTATGGGTCACTCACTTTCCTATGACAACCCAGGCCTTATGTCAGTTTAGGTTTCCCTACCCCAAAACCAATGTTGCTGACCGAGCGGTCCCCCTTAAAAATTGGTCCACCCTGTCTTTACTGCACATGCGTCATTAGCCGCGGTTCACGGATTATCACCTTGTTTCTGCTTCAAACTGCACTCCAGTCATCATCTATCTCAGCGACAGATATCTGAAGCTTTTGTACAGCAATCATTTCCACATAAATTCAGCATTATTTCATTATAAAAGACGGAGGAAGCGATGAGAGTGCCACGGCTACACAGGCTGCTAGCTGATGCGTTCACTGTGCGCCAATCATTTCAAAGCATCACCGAGATTCTGCTTAAAATGGCCTCGTTTGTGCTTAAAACTGACTTTAGAATGACCAGATCACAAGAGGTTTTACCTTGTCATCTGATGGTTAATAGTCCCATTAATCCATTTGATTGCTTTTGGTGAAGAGACTCTGTCATAGACAAGTGGCTGAGCACCAAAATGACGCATGCACAGTGGAGACAGAGCAGACCAATTTTTAGGGGCGGACCATTTGGTCTGCTACACCAGCGCATGAAAATTTGAAGCCACACCCAACTTTAACACCCCTTGAGTGGTATTGAGGGTACTCTCCACCAGGGCTATGTAGGCTAGTGCGAGGTGGCAGCAGCTCAACCCGGCCTTCCTGAGGAGTCTGAAGTGCAGCCGCTCCGGAGCTTTTTTCACAGTGGCTGCTGTGTTTGCCAACCAGCTCAGATCATCTGACACATGGAGGCTGAAAAACTTGTGCCTGTCCACTCTCACTACTTCATTGCCCTTGTTGGTGAGGGGGTGCAGTTGAGGAGCTTTCCTGCTGAAGTCAATGATGATTTCTGTTGCCTTTCCTACATTGAGGATACTGTCGTCTTCCATCTCCGTAGGCAAGTGTGCTGTTGAACACCACCCTGTGCCTAGTCTCATTCCCACCCTTGATGAGGCCCAGGATGGTCATGTCATTGGTGTCTTTGATAAAGACTGTGTTGTCCATGTTGGATACACAATTGTGGGTGTATAGGGTGAAGAGTTTTGGGCTGACACAGCAGCCCTGAGGTGATCCAGTGCTGATTATAAGCTTAGCAGAAACCATTCCTCCCATCCGTACAACCTCTGGTCTGTCTTTGAGTAAATCCAGAACCCAGTTGCAGGTGGTCATCGTGACCTCCAGATTGGACAGTTTTCCAATTAGCTTTTTTGGGCAGATGGTGTTGAAGACAGAGGTGTAGTCGAGGAAGCGCATCCTGACATATGTACCACTGTGATCCAGGTGCAGGAGAGTGTGGTGGAGGGCTTTGGCTGCCACATTGTCCACTGATCTGTTGAAGGTCAACAGTTTCCGGCACTATGGAGTTGAGATGATTAAGCACTAGCTTTTACCCCCATTTGATGGTAAAAGCGTCGACTGATGTGAGTGCCACTGGTCTGAAGTCATGTAGGGTGGATGCGTCTGGCTTCTTAGGTATGGGAATGATGGTGGAGGTTTGAAGTTATGTGGGGCTGTTAACTGTGCAAGAGAGACATTGAAGATGTCTGTGTACAGACCTGCCAGTTGTTCTGCACAGGCCTTTAAGACTTTGGGTGAGACACCGTCTGGACCTGCTACTTTCCGGGGGTTCACCTCTTTCAAAGCCCTCAGAACCTGAGTGTGTTACACCTGAATGAGGGAGTCATCAGGGCACAAGGGAGTTTTGTAGGAGAGTCTGTGTTAAGTCTGTCAAATCTGGCTCAAGACCAGCCAAGGATGCCTGTCTCTGGGTCTGGCGGGAGATCATGTCCATAAACTTCAGAATAGAAATGGGAAAACTTCATGCCAAAATCTACAAAGTTTGCTGCAGAACCAAAACATATGTGCAGGTGTACCGTCAGACTGTTTACATTTTGCACATAATGGTGAAGTGGATAAAAAGAATGAGTGTAGTTTTACACCTGAATAATGGAGTCGGTGTATAATCTTATATTGAATTAGCTGGTGTCTTGAATTAATTGAACATGTGCGTATATTGTTCAAACATTTACCCCACACATCCTCTGAGATGGTGGTACCTATTTCCCTCTCCCAGCACTCTTTCAAATGTTGTGTATCTGCAGCAGTTTGAGCTGCAAACCGATTTGCAAACATGCACACCAATTTTTTGGTCTCGGGCTCCTTTGCTAAGTATCAAAATTTAAATGTGTGCGCTTGTATATTTCCTGACTTGTAAATATCTGAAAAAGTGCGACGGTTGTAAATCAAATTTGCCTTTAAGTTGGTCAAATAAGGCAAAAACATTGTCAGTATACAAATCTCTTACAGTAACCAGGCCTATCTCTTTCCACATAGAGAAAACAGGGTCTGACTGAGAGGACTGAATGAAATAAATGATTGTAACAAATGGGGGCAAAAATAGATGTATTTGTCAGCTCAGATGTTTTTTTTTTTATTTAGTACCACACCTTTAATGAGTGTTCTACTATTAGTCCAATCCCCTTAAATGGTCCGGGACTTCTCTTTGTTGCATGAAGTAATGCTGGAAGGGAGGTACCCGTGACATCCTGTTCTATGGTCAGCCATGAAGGGGTAGCGTCATTAGGTTGTATGGGGTAAGCTTGCTGCCAATATCCAAGTGCTCGTGCATTAGCTGCCCAGTAATTATGTTACTGGGCAGCTGCCCAGTAAATATGCTACTGGGCAGCTAATGGGCAAGATATCAGCCCTAGTCCACACAGTTCGTTTGACTTGCAAATGTGTTTCTTACTTATGCGATGAGATTTATATCCCCAAATGAAAGGTATAATGATTGTGATCCAATGTTTTAAAGAACTTTTTAAACAGAAAAATAGGTATATTCTGAAACATATATAAAAATCTGAGTAAAGTCACCATTTTTATGGCGTTAATTCTGCCAATCATTGACATGGGGATTGTTCACAAAAATTCAATATTACTTTCAAGTTTATCAATCAGAACTTTGTAGTTCAATGTATGAAGCTGATCAGATTGTTTGGGGATTGTAGTGCCGAGATAATTAACCTGGGTGACCACTTTTACCGTTAGATTCCTGAGAAAATTGGGGTTCAGGTCCTCACTCAGAGGCATGAATTCACATTTTT
This sequence comes from Thalassophryne amazonica, assembly GCF_902500255.1. Classification (NCBI taxonomy): domain Eukaryota; kingdom Metazoa; phylum Chordata; class Actinopteri; order Batrachoidiformes; family Batrachoididae; genus Thalassophryne; species Thalassophryne amazonica. The sequence continues at coordinate 28,334,963 of NC_047104.1, read as the reverse complement.
GCCAATTTATAGTAGCTTTTATAGTAGCAATTTATAGATAGCTTTCCAAAATTATCAATTTGGCCCAATAATGGTGGGACAAATTTTTCAGGCTGTGACAAAACAGTATCAGCAGCGTACAATGCAATATAATGATCTATTCTGCACAGATGTATAGGAAAAATTTTTGGATTACATCAAATGCTTACTGCAAGGAGCTCAATACATAAAGCAAACAACAATGGGCTCAGAGGGCAGCCTTGGCTAACACCACGGTAAAGATCGAAAGGGTGAGAGACCTGTCTGAGTTGGTCAGGATTGATGCATTTGGGTACACATAAAGCAGTTCTACCCATGAGCTAAAATTTTCACCCAGGCCAAATTCTCTGATTGTTAATGGCATATATTTGCAATCAACCTGATCAAATGCCTTGTGTGCATCAAGTGTGAGTACTGCTGACTTTTACTTGTTTTGTTTACTATATACTATATTTAGTAATCTGTAGACATTAACAAAAGAAAATCTCCCAGGAATAAACCCCACCTGGTCTGGGTGTATTATAGTTGCAACATGTTTATTCAATCTATTTGCTGAAACTTTGGTGAACACTTTGAGGTCACTGCAGAGAAGGGCAACAGGCCGGTAAGATGATGGGTCTTTCTGATCTTTACCTTTTTTCAATATTAAAGAGATGTTTGCCGTATATAATGAATCTGGTCATTTTTTATTCCTTATAGATTATTTAGTCATTCTCAGCAGCAAGGGGGCCACATCGTCAATGAATGCTTTATAAAACTCAATGCCAAGGCCATCCGGACCAGGTGACTTTCCACTTGCGCATTGTAACCTATCTTAGGAAGTAAAAGGGAGCACAGGAATTGAAGAATATCCTCTTCAGCTGCGGAGCTTTGGGGTTTGTATAAATTTTCATAAAAATTTCTGAGGCACTCATTTATTTTGACAGGGTCTGTAACAATAGAGCCCGTCTGACTTTTAATTTCTTGTATAGTCCTGCTACCCTGTGCCCCTTGTAGTTGCCATGAGAGCAGAGGGACAGGTTTATCCCCCAATTCAAATTGTCTGTGTCTCACTATGTTACTGTTGTGAAACGTTTGAAACCCAGCCTTAACCGGGGAGGGGGTCTGAGGCATGCTTTATCCCCTGTTTACAATGGGGTACTCAGGTCAAAGCAGTTTCAATCTTTTGTTCATGGTAATGAGTCATTCACGTCATCAGCAGAGTCGTCAAGGGAGCCATCAGGAAAGTGTCCGTCCAGTCATTAGGAGGGACAGCTGCCCTGTCATTAGGAGGGTGCTAACTAAAGCACAATAGGTGCTAATTAGAGCTATTGTTTAGTCACTGGCCTATAGCAGTCTGCCTCTCGGTAGGAGGGGTCTCGTTAGGTTTAAAACTCCAGCTTTTGTGACTTCTTGATTATTCTTCTCTGCAAGAGTCAAGACAGAAGTCAGACCACCAGAGCAAGAATTTTAGCTGAGGAAGCTTCGGCGATTTGAAGCGAAACGTCCTTGCGTCAAGCAACCCAGTCCAGTCGAAGATTCAAGCTTCTCTACTGTGTCTCACTATTAACAGCAAAGTATTGATTTGTTGTGAAAGAATACTATTATATTCATGCTTTAACGCAACAATCTCCTTCAACATGGATTGAGATGGAGCCTCTCAATATTGTTTTTCAAGGAGGGCAAGCTGTGGATCTATAGCTGATAACCTTTGTCTCCTCTGTTTTTTTGTGTGTGTAGCTTCAAAGGATAAAACAAACCCTCTTATCACAGCCTTAAAGGCCTCCCATAAAGTTGAGTCTGAGACATCAACTGTGTCATTAAAAGCTAAATAGTCCTTCATCACAAGTGAGCATTTTTCCAAAAATATTTTGTCATTGAGAAGACTTGTATTAAATTGCCAATTATAATGGGGTTTCCTCCACCTAAAGTCCATACCTATAGAAACAGGGCTGTGGTCTGAAATTACAATGTTGTGATATTTAAATGACTTAGTATTTTCTGTTAGCTTAGAATCAATTAAAAAATAGTCATTCCTAGTGTATGTGTTGTGAACTTGTGAAAAAAAGAATATTCTCTCTCTGTGGGATTGCAAATCCTCCAGATATCCATCAGGTTCAGCGACTTCATCAAATTATTTAGCACAGTTGCGGAGTCCGGAGAGTTAACTGGGTGGAGGGAAGACCTGTCTAAAAAAAGTGTCTAAAACGGAGTTGAAATCACTACCTACAATCAAATTGGTTGTTGTTAGGTCAGGTATTTGGCGAAGAACACCTCGAAAGAAGCCAGGGTTGTCAAAGTTTGGAGCATATAGGTTAAGAAGGGTCACATGAACAGTCAAAATAGTACCAGTCACAATTATGAAATGGCCATTTGGGTCTGTTTTGGTTGAGATATGTTTGAAGGGAATATTCTTTTTAATCAAAATTGCCACACCACGTGCTTTGACTGAAAAGGTTGACTGAAAGATTTGTTCTATCCTGTTACATCTGAGTTTTAAGGCCTCTGTGTGTTTAATATGTGTCTCTTGTAAAAACAAGATATCAGCATGTAAATCAAGGAGATGAGAAAATACCTTGGCTCTCTTGGATGGGTTATTTAAACCTCTGACATTTCAAGAAGTTAAATTAATAATATTATTCATCATATGGTCACTCATGACACCCCTATAACATGGAAATGCAAGATGCCAGTATATACAAACAAAATGTAATGAGTACAGCATAAGACAAACTAACTCAGCCACATGAGGTGTGCAGCCAGTACATTCTGAGTGCTGGTTCCAAGCCCGGATAAATGAGGAGGGTTGCGTCAGGAAGGGCATTCGACGTAAAACAAGCCAACCCAACTATGCAGACTAAGAATCGAATTTCCATACCGGATCGCTCGAGGCCCGGGTTAACAACGTCTGCCACCGGTGCTGTTGCCCAACAGGGTGCTGGTGGAAATGGGGCTACTGCTGGGTGAAGACGATGAAGAAGAGGAGGAGAACATTTCCACAAACAGCGGGAGAAGAAGAAAACTAGAAGTGTGGAAATGAGAGTGGGGACTTTGAATGTTGGTAGTATGACTGGTAAAGGGAGAGAGCTGGCTGATATGAAGGAGAGGAGAAATATAGACATATTGTGTGTGCAAGAGACCAAGTGGAAGGGAAGTAAGAGCAGGAGCATCGGCGGTGGGTACAAGTTGTTGTACCATGGTGAGGACAAGAAGAGAAATGGTGTTTGGGTCATTTTAAAGGAAGAGTATGTTAAAAGTGTGTTGGAGGTTAAGCGAGTGTCTGACAGGGTGATGAGTGTGAAGTTGGAAATTGAAGGGGTGATGATGAATATCATCAGTGCATATGCCCCACAGGTAGGTTGTGAGATGAAGGAGAAAGAAGATTTCTGGAGTGTGTTAGATGAGGTGTTGGAGAGTGTGCCCAAGCATGAAAGAGTGGTGATAGGAGCGGACTTCAATGGGCATGTTGGTGAAGGGAACAGAGGTGATGAGGAAGTAATGGGTAGATATGGTATCAAGGACAGGAATGGGGAAGGACAGATGGTAGTTGATTTTGCAAAAAGGATGGAAATGGCTGTGGTGAATACCTACTTTAAGAAATGGGAGGAGCACAGGGTAACATATAAGAATGGAGGAAGGTGCACACAGGTGGACTACATTCTTTATAGGAGATGCAAGCTAAAAGAAATCAGAGACTGCAAGGTGGTGGCAGGAGAGAGTGTCATTAGACAGCAAAGGATGGTTGTTTGTAGGATGACTTTAGAGGTAAAGAAGAAGAAGAGAGTGAGAGCTCAACAAAGGATTGGATGGTGGAAGCTGAAGGAGAAGGACTGTTGTGTGAAATTTAGCGAGCAGGTGAGAGAAGCACTGGTTGGAGGGGAAGCAGTTTTGGACAGCTGGAAAAGTACTGCAGATGTGGTGAGGGAGACAGCTAGGACAGTACTGGGTATGACATCTGGACAGTGGAAGGAAGACAAGGAGACTTGGTGGTGGAATGAAGAGGTCCAGGAAAGCATATGGAGAAAGACGTTGGCTAAAAAGTTTTGGGATAGTCGGAGAGATGAAGAAAGTAGACAGGAGTACAAGGAGATGCAGCGTAAGGTGAAAAGAGAAGTGGCAAAAGTGAAGGAAAAGGCATATTATATCACAACCTGCTTGATGACAGTCAATATGGGTTCAGAGCGAAAAGGTCCACTGCTTGGGCTTTGTGCAATGCAATCAAAGAGATCAATAAACTTGTGGATCAAAGGGAATTAGTAATAGGTCTATTTGTTGACTTAAAAAGGCTTTTGACACAATCAAATCATAACATATTTAAAAAATTGGACCTTTATGAGATTAGAGGAGTGGCTCTGAACTGGATTAAAAGTTAGTTGCAAAACTGGAAGCAGTTTGTTAAAATCGGGGACTGCTGTTCTACATATCTGGACATTGTTTGTGGGGTTCCCCAGGGCTCTGTGCTGGAACCAAAATGATTTATTTTATATATTAATGATTTATGTAAAGTATCCAATGTGTTTAAAGCAGTTCTCTTTGCTGATGACACAAACCTGTTTTGTTCTGGAGAGAATTTGCAGCAATTATTGTTTGATTTGAGAGTTGAAATGATAAAGCTGAAGAGTTGGTTTGACATCAACAAATTGTCATTAAATTGGTCAAAAACTAAAATGATGTTATTTGGAAATTATAAACTGGATGTACAAATACAGTTAAATATACTGGGGGTAAATATAGATTGTGTCAAGGAAAATAAGTTGTTAGGTGTCATTACTGATGATAAAATTAACTGGAAAGCTCATATTCATCATATTCAAAAGAACGTTTCTAAAAGTATTGCAATATTGAATAAGACAAAGTATATTCTAGATGGTAAACCACTACATACTTCATATTGTGCATTGATTGCACCTTATTTGACATACTGTGCGGAGGTTTGGGGTAATAACTATAAAACTACATTACAATCATTATTCATCCTTCAAAAAAAGAGCATTAAGAATAATTCATTATTCAGGGTTTCGGGATCATACCAATCCGTTGTTTATTAAAGCAAAGATATTAAAACTTTATGATATGATTTTATTTAAGACTGTTCAGTTGATGCATAAAGCAAGAAATAAACAATTACCTTTCAGAATTCAAGAATATTTTACGCTGAGAGAAGGAATGTATAATTTAAGGGGTACGTTTTGTTTTAAAATTGCGGGCGCTAGGACGACTAGGAGGTGCTTCTGTGTCTCCATTTGTGGCCCAAAAAAAATGGAATAATTTACCGGAGGAACTTAAGCAATGTCCAGATATTAACCAGTTCAAACATTTATACAAACAAATGGTATTTTCTAGATATGTATTAGATTAATATGGTTGAGTTGTGTTATATGTAGATGTTGTTGTACTGGAACCTTTTTTTTTTTTTGTTTGTTTGGTTTTTTTTTTGTGAGTTGTCTGGAGAAATATTTGACTTATTTTATCTGTAACTATGTGCTGCTGTGTTCAGATTGTGTTGGATATAAATGTCTATGAACAGGCATATATGCCTATTTGATTGATTTTATACAGGAGGGTAGGCATGGATAAGCGTTGCTTCTGCCTACACCTTTAGGCACCATGTATTTGGTTTATTTTCTTATATTTCTTTTTGTTTTTTCTGTTACAAGTTTGGTTATTTGTATATGAGTGAATTTCTGTTATGCATGGGTGTCTAATAAATTATTATTATTATTATTATTATTATTAAATCATAATTATATTGTGAGCTGTACAAGAAGTTGAATAGTAAGGAAGGAGAAAAGGACTTGTATCGATTGGCCAGACAAAGGGACAGAGCTGGAAAGGATGTGCAGCAGGTTAGGGTGGTAAAGATGCACATGGTAATGTGCTGACAAGTGAGGAGTGTGTGCTGAGAAGGTGGAGGGAATATTTTGAAGAGCTGATGAATGAAGAAAATGAGCAAGAAAAAAGGCTGGATGATGTGGTGAGAGTAAATCAGGAAGTACAAGAGATTAATAAGGAAGAAGTGAGGGCTGCTATGAAGAGGATGAAGAGTGGAAAGCAGTTGGTCCAGATGACATTCCAGTGGAGGCATGGACATGTCTAGGAGAGATGGCAGTAGAGTTTCTAACTAGATTGTTTAATAAAATCTTGGAAAGTGAGAGGATGCCTGAGGAGTGGAGACGAAGTGTGCTGGTTCCTATTTTCAAGAACAAGGGTGATGTGCAGAGCTGCAGTAACTACAGAGGCATAAAGATGATCAGCCACAGCATGAAGTTATGGGAAAGAGTAGTAGAAGCTAGGCTTAGAAAACAGGTGAAGATCTGTGAGCAGCAATATGGTTTCATGCCAAGAAAGAGCACTACAGATGCATCAGACAGGATTCCCCATGGACTATGATGTTTGCAGATGACATTGTGATCTGTAGTGAGAGTAGAGAGCAAGTTGAGTCTAGCCTGGAGAGGTGGAGATATGCTTTGGAGACAAGGGGAATGAAAGTCAGTAGAAGCAAGACTGAGTACATGTGTGTGAATGAGAGGGAGCCCAGTGGAATAGTGCAGTTACAAGGAGTAGAAGTGGTGAAAGTAGATGAGTTTACGTATTTGGGGTCAACTATTCAAAGTAATGGAGAGTGTGGTAGAGAGGTGAAGAAGAGAGTGCAGGCAGGGTGGAGTGGATGGAGAACGGTGGCAGGAGTGATTTATGACCGAAGAATATCAGCAAGAGTGAAGGGGAAAGTTTACAAGACAGTAGTGAGACCAGCTATGTTGTACGACTTAGAGATGGTGGCACTAACAAAAAGACAGGAGGCAGAACTGGAGGTGGCAGAGCTGAAGATGTTGAGATTCTCTTTGGGAGTGATGAGAATGGACAAGATTAGGAATGAACATATCAGAGGGACAGCTCAGGTGGGACAGTTTGAAGACAAAGTCAGAGAGGTGAGATTGAGATGGCTTGGATGTGTGCAGAGGAGGAAGCCAGGGTATATAGGGAAAAAGATGCTGAGGATGGAGCCACCAGGCAGGAGGAGAAGAGGGAGGCCAAAGAGGAGGTTTATGGATGTGCTGAGGGAGGACATGCAGGTGGTTGGTGTGACAGAGGAAGATACAGATGACAGGGTGAGATGGAAACGATTGATCTGCTGTGGCGACCCCTAACAGGAACAGCCAAAAGACAAAGAAGAAGAAGCATAAGACAAACTGAAAAGAAAAAAATCCCCCCCAAACTCCCTGCTTTGCCATCCCTAAAGAAAAGGGGCAATATAAACCCCATGTAACAGCACGGCTACTAAGAGAGGAGCCTATACATGCCCTTACCACCCTCCTGTAAGTAAATTGTTAGCACTTCTTTCCCCTTCGTAATCTTTTCTTCCAACACATATTAAGTCTTTGTAAGGTATGAGCCAATCACAGTGACAACAGTGATCAACAATAACGCAGCACAGACATCATAAGTTAAGGCAGCAGAACTGAACATAAACTCTTGTGTCTGAAGTCTATGATTATTGCAAAAATATGTCAGCTTTCGTCTCACCGCTCATTTGGTCAAGATGTCCATAATGAAGAAAGTAAAAAATAAAAAAGGAAAATAAAAGTGGAGACTGCACACCAGTGCAGGCAAGCTCATGTAAATCATAGCTACCATGTCCTGTTACATTGGCGGTGCCTGATCATTCGGTGTCTTCAGCTGTTTGAGGCTGAATGTGTTTGTCAGCATAGGTGGTTGCCTTTTCTGGTGTTTCAAATATTTTGGTTTGACCAGCGTGAGTAAAAATCAGACGCGCTGGGAACAGAAATCCATGTCGGATGCCATCTCTCTTAAGCTTCAGTCGGACTGCATCAAACTCCTTGCGATCCTTCATCACCTCTGCTGTAAGGTACGGGAATATGCTGATGCGCTGCCCCTCATAATTTAGCAAATCTTCGTTGCAAGACACCCGTATTATCTTCTCTTTCATGGCATCATGATGTATCCTGGAGATCATGATCCGCGGCTAGTTACTTGTCGCACCAATACGGTGGACACGGTCCACTTTAATTCCCTGGGGAAAATGCTCAGCTCCCAGGAGTTTAGGCAAAAAGTCAGACACAAATGGTTGGAGAGCCTTTTTCGATTTTCTCTGGGAGACCCATAATTTTGATATTTTGTCTCCTCGAGCGGCCCTCTAAGTCGTTCACTTTAGCTTTCAAAAGATTATTTTCTGCACACAGGTCATCATAACTTTTTTCCAGCTGGGTCAGGCACCCGTCACACTCTCCACGCCATTCTTCTAGGTTTATAATGCGGGAAGTATTGGAGGCGATCGTATTTTTCACCCCATCGAGAGTTGTCTCCACATTGTCAAACCTCACGTTCATAGAGTTTTCCATCCGTCTGATGGCCCCCAGAATGGACAACGGGGAGGTGTCCTCCTTTGGCGCCTCTCTTTGAGCGTGCTCTGGGCTGGTCAAGCGAGATATGCTAACATTAGCTAGCTCGGTCGGCGGATTGTCTTTGGTCACTGAGGGAAACTCGAGTGTTTTTTGAATCAGTTTCTTCGGCTTGACCATTCTTTATGCCTTATAAACGAATTTCGCCAAAAGTGCAAAATAAGGAGCGTTAAATATTTATATCAAGTTGGAGTGGAGGAGCTGACAGAAACACAGCCTACTACATCGCCAGCTCTCTAGCGCCCAATCCTGACTGAACTGGAGATGTTTTGTAAAGACGAATGGTCCAAAATACCTTCAACCAGAATCAAGACTATATAGGAAGTGTTTAGAGGCTGTTATTTCTGCAAAAGGATGATCTACTAAATATTGGTGTATTTTTTCTGTTGGGGTGCCCAAATTTGTGCACCTGCCTAATTTTGTTTAAATAATTATTGCACACATTCTGTAAATAGTAAAAACTTCATTTCACTTCTCAAATATCAGTGTGTTCATCTGCTATATGATATATTTAACTGAAATTGCTGATCCAAACAACCAATGATTTATAAAGGAAAATCATGGAAATCATCAGGGGTGCCCAAACTATTACAACTGTTGTTGTTGTTGTTGTCCATTCGGCTGCTCCCGTTTTGTTGTCGGGGTCTCCACAGCGGATACAGCCAGATCTGCATTTGTAGTTGGCACAAGTTTTACACCGGATGCCCTTCCTGACTTAACTCCAGGCTTACCTGGAGAAACACACACAGCCACTGTTATTCCAAAGAGGTCACCCATCCAAGTACTAACCAGGTCCTGCACTGCTTAGCTTCTGAGATCTGACGGGATCAGGCTTACACAGAGCAGATTGGCTGCTTATTACATACAACTGTAAATAAAAATAAACAAAATCTGTAGTTTTTGTCAAAAGCATTTACTTTCAGATATTAATGACACAAATGTAACTCCATAGCATCTGACCTGATATTAATGAGACAAATGTAACTCCATAGCCTCTGACCTGAGCTCTTGCAGCCAGCTGTGCTGCATGTCAACATCAATGTAATTCATAAAGAATGGAATATATCTTATTTTGGGAGAAAAAAAAAACATTTTGGTCTGTTGTAGTTTGTTGTGTGTAGCCTTTGGAAAGAGGTGTCATTTGATTTAAAACGGCGATTCGCTTTGAAGTTATTAATTCCGACCGGACTCTGTCTTTCTAACTTTACTCGGCAGAGAGCGATGCAGTGTTTGGAGCTGTACAAACGGAACAGAACACGATTCTCATTTCTTGCCCACAACAAGGCAAGAGTTCAAGTTAGTGACTTTAATCACACAAAGGTGACTCACGATTAACTTCCTTAAATGGCTTTGAGAGGGGTTAAGAAGCAAGCTTTCTGTGCCTAACATTGTTCAGGTTAAGCGTGCGTGCAGGTCATCTGATTTATTATCCAGAAACTGAAAGTTAGCAAACAATATGGCTTTTACTAACCATGTAGCGGAGCTTCCGATTAACTCCTCCCCTTCTACCATGTGGTCTCCTAGGCCTGGTGTCCTCAGCTGACACTCTGGCTGTGGCTTGTCCTGGCGACACGAGTAGTTCAGGGAAAGAGTCCAAGACGCTTGTATCAAAAATTAAGCTCCGTCTACTCACTACCAGTTGGAACAAAGTCACTCGGTCATATTTGATATTTACTCACATTTGTGCCCTGAACCCTAAGCATGAAAATAAGAGAAAATAATAAAGAAAGCAAAAGTTTCACTCTGAGAGCTCCGCTGTGTCACACGCTGAGGATCACCATCTTTTAGTTACATGACCAGTTCTTTTTTGGGGGCAGGCACTGTGGTGACATGGTGTGAGTGTTTGTATGTGTAGTTTTTAACCTCCTAAGGCTTTTTAAATTCTTAAAGTATGCTGAAATCTTAATGAAGCGGAGCCTTCTCTGGGAGTTGTGAAGTCACATTAATTCCTCTGGGAATTTGCTGCAGCAGGCAGATGAGCGAACAAACTAACAAGCACCATCTTTGGAGCAACTCTAAAGGGACAAAAGGCATCTAATGGGAGCAGAGGGTATTCACAGCTTTTGTCCACTCTAATGAACAGTTTGCGCTTGCGAGATTCACTGTTTTATTTTTTGTTGTTTGTCTTTTCTGTTTTAGATGAATCCGTCTGGTCTGCTGACAATGCCTCGGAGCCCCACCTCCAGTGAGGATGAGATGGCTCAGAGCTTTTCTGACTACTCGGACGATTGTGCCTCTGACAGTTCCCGTGAGGAGACTATCTACGAGACCATAAGGGCCACTGCCGAGCCAACACTCACCCGCATGGATGACATTCACATGAATTCGCTGGTCATCCGTGTGGTCATCCCAGACCTGCAGCAGACAGTGAGTATCTGTGGAGCCGGTCAGCAGTTATGGAGTGAAGAAAAAAGAATGAGCTCAGACTAAGCAGGAGAGTAAAAGAGCTGCAGTTAGCTTTTTCACTTAAAGGACATGTCTCACTGAAATCATAACAATTTAGATTTAGGCTGTTAGTGGCCATCCGATGATCCACCGGGATCATCGGATGGACTAGATCATCGTGACTAGTTTCAAACTATACGGCATTTGCAGTAAACAGCTACGGAGACTTTCGAAAACAAAGTACTCATGAGTACTTGAGTGTTTCCAACAGGTGACATAGTTACTAGAAGTGTCCCAGCATGCGCTTCAATGAGCTGAAGCACAGATTAAATTCCAAAGTTTACACAAGTGTGATGTTGTGTTATGATGACTCATTTTATAGTGATAACTGTTCATTTTGATGCAGTCATGGTAAAAGCTTACAGCTGTGAGAAGGTTTTGTGCACCTGCGGCAATTAGTCATAAACGCCGCCTGTTAAAAACACAAATAAGTGTTGTGTATATATCTGTGTCATCACAGAGACATTCCACGTCCATTAAGCAGCAATAAACAGCTGACATGCGGGTTAAAACAGTGTAACAGCCGTTTTAACCTGCATGTCAGCTGTTTGTTTTTTTTTTTATTAAGAGTTTATTCAACATTGATTTTCTTTTTAAAAGTTCCTTATAGAGATTGACAGTTTTATGACATTTGAAAGAGTCTACAAGCATAATAGTGATTATATATTGTTCAAATTCAGCCAGAAGTCTGTCTAAATTGAGTGTTAAAACAGCTGCTGTGCACGCTCTCACACACACACATACACACACACACACACACACACACAAATGAAAAAAAAATAAAAAATTAACATTCCACTCACTCCAGTGTAAAGATTTCCAAATTAGTCCACAACAAAAACAAGCCCCCACGCACACGTCATGCGCAATTGCAATCGCCAGCCACGGAATGGTCCACTCGTCCACACTCGTATCCACAGCCAGAGATCATTTTCAAGTTTCACTCGGCCAGAGAATAATGTCCAGGTCCACTCACTCTTGGATTCTGATCGCAAGCGCAGGAACGTGCGCATAATGTCTGATTGCAGCTCTGCCTTCAACTCAACTTCTGTCAGGATTGTGGCACGATAGTCCATTAGCTCCTGAAAATAGCGTCTTCTGAGTTTTTCCAATAGTAGACGTATATCTGCGTGTCCAGGCATGTCCGCAGTAGCATAGCAGCAGCTGTGGCACAAACAGCATCATCATGACACTTCTCTGAAAAAGACTCAGAAAGACACTGAAAAAGTTAAGAGTTTCGGGGTGAAGTGTGTCATCTCCTCTTTAAATCCGAGCCACTGCTTTCAAAGAAAAGCTCCGAAGCTATGTTATCGGGCATAACCGCATTCGTTTTGCTCTGTCTGTCTCTGTCTGGGATGTTTCTGTTTTGCTATTAACTACGTCACATGCAGAAAAATGCAGAGAATTGCCGAGTGAGACGTTTTCCAGAAATGCACCTGTTTCCTGGTTTCGGGAGAGGAATAAAAAACATCAGAAACCACTAATTATGAGTGCATGTGTGCAAGGAGACTTACAATCATGAGTACTTTGATGTTGTGTTGCTAACTGGGATGTTAAAACACATGCAACATTTCCTTTAAGTCTAAATATATGTTTTATCCAATTTTTGGTAATTGCAAAGAAGGTAACTCAGTGGGATCAGCAGTTGAGCTTCAAATATGTAGAGCTGTTTTCTTCTGTTCCTGTTCAGTGCCCTTGGACAAGACATTTAATCAGCACTGTCCCAGTCCATCTGTCTGTACATTGGTCCCAACCTTGTCGGGAAAGTAACCTGTAATAGGATGATTTCATCTACTTTATGTGCCAATGTCCAAGGATAATCACCAGCATCGGTGGACCTCAGGAGCTGTTTCAGAGTCACTTCTTCTTCATCTTTGTGAATTGGATAGTGTCTCTCAAATATAAATAACATTTGTGGAAGCAAATTGTCAACAGCATGTGTGAAAATACAAATTACAAGCAGAGTTACGGCTAAGTCGCGGAGACTTAGTGGGAACAGAGGAAATTTAAACGGCCTGTGGGAACTAAAGCAGAGACGAGATGAGGTCAGCAGACAACATGGAGAGGAACAGCCAAGAAATGGACATGGAAGTGTACCTGAACCTCATGAGAATAGACAGTTTCCACTGCCTGGACCACAGGCAGTTTATGCTGTCATCTGCAGTCCATCCAACCTACATTGCTGAGTCTTGGTGGATAAACAAGTCACCTCTTTGCCTTGGAAAGGAGATTTCAAGCTCATCATGACCTCCTGCCCAAAACATCTGTGGGAAATCCATTTTAAACTGGGGCATGGCTCGGCAATAAAGATCCTCATGAAAGTTATCCACAGTGTCAACACTCGGTCCAAATCCTCAAAGTCAGCCACCTCATTCATCAGAACTGGACAGAAGCCAGGAACCACAGAAAAAATGCCATCAGGGCTTATCAGCACAGTACAGGATGGGCAGTATAATTGCACAGGTGACTCAGAGCTGAGATCCTTGGGGAATGGGTGTGCAGGAGCCGTTTAACTAGACTAACAATGAGTATGAATGCTTGTTACCAGTGTGAAGTGCATAGCTTTTGGGAACAAGATAAAAGGTTTCTCAGGGGAGTTACTCTGCAGGATTTATGGAACACTCAGCAACATGGAGGGGGGGAGAAGAACAGCTGCCATCATATGGCTCTGGGTCAAGAGAGTAGATCCACAGGAGAATTCTGGGCATAAGCCAAGACCTCAACTATGTCGTCTGGGTGATGACATCGACTGTGAAATGATCTTAAACGCCCGATTGTCCCGGCTTATAGCACTGATAGTGTGCTGTAATTTAGCATCAGAAGAATATAATTTGTGCAGCACTGGTTTCTGCTGACCTCAGAAATGCTTTGAGCAGCAATTTTGTCATTTTATATTTTAAACTTCATAAATAGCAAATTATATTTCAGAAAAACCCAGTGGTTCAACAAACACAACCCAAGAACTTGAGGTGCTGCAGGAGAATTATATCTAAAGTGCAATTTCAGAGCTGCAGCAATAACACAATATGTGCAACACCATCGTCATAGCCTGGTCCCGATGGTGGAATAATACTGGTTCACTCATATCTCTAGTTCACTTGAGAATAAGGCCACATAACTCTCACACATAACTCTCACATGCCATAGCAATGATACCTCTCATCTTAAATATTTTCATCCCTGGAAGTACTGATGTCCTGACATGTTTGAATCGTATGAGAATTTGCCCAATCAAGGCATATTTTTTTTTTTGATTGATGGTATTGGAGAAATTAACTCTCCAAATACATGCTCCAAATACTATGGTTTGCTTTTTAAGCAGGGAGCCAGTGGACCAAGCAGGAAGTCATGGCTGCTGCTGTTACATTGCAGAGCTGTGAGAACCACAACCGTGGTGCATGTTTTAAAAGCAATTTAATGTCCTTTTTCAATGCACATCAAGCCTGTTTGTTTCACAAGGGTCATCAACAGTGCCCGTCAGTCTCTTTCTATTTAAAAGATGCAGTGTTATAACAGGCAGTGTTCAGTGCTGTCATGGCAAGAACTTCAAAAAAAAAACTTTTACTCTTTTTCATCAAATATGCACCAGTTCTCTTTTTGATAGATGGCACATGTGATATGACCTTCTTACTGGGTTATCAGGTACCAATTTCCACAAAAATAAGGACATTTTTCTGGGCGTCATGTATGTTTTCCTCTTGTTTACAGAGATGATAAAGGCACATAGCCTCCTGTTAAAGTAACAGTCCATTTTCACTTGTAAAGACATTTTTAAGATGTTTGTTACATACAACAACAATGCGAATTCATGCCTTTTCGACAACAAAAACATTATTCACTCACAATAACTCTGAATGCCCGAGTTTTAGTACTACAGTTGTGCACCAGTTGGAATTGATGAGACATATAAAATATATGTTTACTGAATTAAAAAAAAATGAATGAATGAATGAATGCAAACATTAGTAATGCATTTTAATTTAAGGTGTGTGTGTGTGTGTGTGTGTGTGTGTGTGTGTGTGTGTGTGTGTGTGTGTGTGTGTGTGTGTGTGTGTGTGTGTGTGTGTGTGTGTGTGTGTGTGTGTGTGTGTGTGTGTGTTTTCTCAATGCTGGGCAGAGATGCTAAAATGATGATATATACAAGTGGCGGTCTAGTGTGTTTACATTCTGCTCTGTGTCAGTGTAATATCAAGGAAAATAAAGATATTTGATCAGAACTTGCATCGGCAGATACTCAATATTAACTGACAGATCAGGGGCAAAAAAAAAAAAAAAAATGATCAGGATGTGCCAACCTGGAAGTATTATTTCATTATCTCTGATATTTCTGGTGTACAACTTCAGGATTGGTTATCTGTGAAAATCATGTGTTTTAAATAATTTTTTCATTGTGAATCAGTTATTGTTCCTGAGTACGTTTATAGTATAGAAGCACAAAATGGTTCATTGCTATTATTAGTGCATTGTCCATGGGGATCCACGGGCTCTAGATTGAGTAGTGTTTATAAAATAGGTAGCTGACATTTTTCAACGGTGGTAAAAAAAAATTGCAGTTTCTCTAATGATTTGGAATGGTGTGTGAATCCAGAATGTAATTATCAATGTCCATTGTTCACTGTTGTTACATATTATCTGTAATTTCTCAAAAAATATTAGTCCTATCAATGTTCCGTTTTGGTGGCGTTCATCCTTGACCCAAAGTACATAAGCATACCAAACAGCAAATGTCAGCTCTCCCCAGTTTCTCCATGTTCAGAGGTACACACACGCAGGCATGTAAGCATACACATACACAGAGGCCACTTAGCTTTTAATATATAGACTAAACTGGGGAGTGTTTATAAAATAGGAAGCTAACATTTTTGTGGTAAAGGTGGTAATAAATTAAGCAAAGCTTCAAAAATGAGTTGGAATGGGGTGTGAGTCTAGATTTTTTTTTTTAGAACCTTAGACCTCAGTCATTTTTACAAGAAGAACTGAACCCTTTTATATGATGTTAATTATATTTTTAATGCTAATTTACTGTCCTAATGTTTCTATAAATTGTTTAGGTTGTTGTTTCATATGCACTATTATTATTATCATTATTATTCTGACTTTTATTTCTGCTTCTATTTTGTCATTTGAGTTTTAAATGGACCACAATGGAAATCAGTGTTTTCACATTCTTGTGTATTCCATGTATTTTTAACATATTTACAATTACATTATGAACTTACTTTGAACTTAAAATCACTCACCGCACTTCCGCTTTTAATACAAAGATGACTTACCACCCCCTGCTAGAATGACATGTGAGTCCAGGAAGTAGTTTGCAACATCCATTGTTACATTTTGGCAGCGTTCATCCTTGACCCAAAATACATAAGCATATCAAACGGCAAATGTCAGATGTCAATGTCACATTTCACTCATGGTACCAACATGAAATTTAAGTCACTCATGGAAAGAGCAACATGAGACTTATCTAAACTGACTAAACCAATTGAGCTATAAAAACACAATAAATCAACAACACTAACAACACTGTTAAACTACCATAAACCACAATAACAACATTTAAAACCTTAAGCATCCATTGTTTATTGGTTTGCAAAAAATGCTAATTTCTCCAAAAATATTTGTTCTATCACCTTTCCGTTTTCGCGGCATTCATCCTTGACTCAAAATACATAAGCATACCAAATGGAAAATGTCAGCTTTCTCTGCAGTTTGTCCGTGATCAAAGCCATACTTACACACACACACACACACACACACACACACACACACACACACACACACACACACACACACACACACACACACACACACACACACACACACACACACACACACACACACACACACACACACACACATACACAGCCCACTTGGCTATAACACTAACAACACTGTTAAACTAACATAAACCACAATAACATTTAAAACCACAAAACCCCAAAGTCCCATGGTGCATTGCAACACAGAATCCATTGTTTATTGGTGAGCTAAAATTGCTAATATCACCAAAAATATTTGTCCTATCAACTTTCTGTTTTCACAGCTTTCATCCTTGACCCAAAATATATAAGCATGCCAAACAGCAAATGTCAGCTCTCCCTGCTTTTTTGTGTGATCGAATCATATACATGCACACACACATACAAACACACCAAACACACACAGGCTACTTGGCTGTTATAATATTCGAGGTCTGTTAGAAAGCTATCCGACCTTTTTATTTTTTGCAAAAACTATATGGATTTGAATCATGTGCGCTTGCATCAGCCAAGCTGTGAGAGACAGCCAGGTGGAAACCATTCGGAAGATTCAGACGGCTTTCAGGGACGATTCTATGGGGATCACACAGATTAAGGAGTGTTACAACCGTTTTAAAGACGGCGCACAATGGCAGAGGGCGGCCCGCGCTCCGAGCAGCGATCGACAGGCTGAAACTACCAGATCATTTCCAAACTGAACGCTGTGTTGATCTGGGACGTCGTCTGACTACTACAGAAATGGCAGAAGAGGTGGACATACCACTTGTTCGGCACATTCCACTGTTATGGGAGTTTTTGTCATGATAAGATGTGCGGAGGTATTCGCGCGTCAGGACGGAACCGCTAATGGCGCGGCACAAAAAGCAACGCCGTGATGAAGCCTTAAAGCAACAGTAACACTCCGTAATCTCTTTGAAGCCCATAAAATTTTCACCAAAAACCATCTGAATTTCTCGAATGGTGTCCACTTTGATGTCCCTCACAGTTTCTGAAAAAATTTTGATCAAGCAAAGCGGCAGTCTCTGAGCCATTCCTAAACAATGAAAAAAACAACGAGAGGGTGGACCACTCCTCACTCAAAGCCTGCTCACAGGCAAATGACGCAACCGACAGGCGTGAAAAAACTCACGAATACGCACGAAGGTTCAAGCTTGTCTGACGCAATCACACGTGATTCAAATCCATATGGTTTTTGAAAAAAATAATAAGGTCGGATACTTTTCTAATAGACCTCGTATGTCCATTGTTCACTGGGGTTACATAATATACCTATTTTCTCCAAAAGTATTAGTCCTATCAACCTTCTGTTTTCACAGCGTTCATCCTTGACACAAAATACATAAGCATACCAAATGGCAAATGTCAACTCTCCCCAGTTTCTCTATGATCAAAGCCATACACACGGCCATATAGTACATGCACACAGAGGCCACATGGTTGTTAATACTATATATACTAAACAAAAATATAAATGCAACACTTTTGGTTTTGCTCCCATTTTGTATGAGATGAACTCAAAGATCTAAAACTTTTTCCACATACACAATATCACCATTTCCCTCAAATATTGTTCACAAACCAGTCTAAATCTGTGATAGTGAGCACTTCTCCTTTGCTGAGATAATCCATCCCACCTCACAGGTGTGCCATATCAAGATGCTGATTAGACACCATGATTAGTGCACAGGTGTGCCTTAGACTGCCCACAATAAAAGGCCACTCTGAAAGGTGCAGTTTTGTTTTATTGGGGGGGGGATACCAGTCAGTATCTGGTGTCACCACCATTTGCCTCATGCAGTGCAACACATCTCCTTCGCATAGAGTTGATCAGGTTGTCAATTGTGGCCTGTGGAATGTTGGTCCACTCCTCTTCAATGTGCGAAGTTGCTGGATATTGGCAGGAACTGGTACACGCTGTCGTATATGCCGGTCCAGAGCATCCCAAACATGCTCAATGGGTGACATGTCCGGTGAGTATGTCGGCCATGCAAGAACTGGGACATTTTCAGCTTCCAAGAATTGTGTACAGATCCTTTGCAACATGGGGCCGTGCATTATCCTGCTGCAACATGAGGTGATGTTCTTGGATGTATGGCACAACAATGGGCCTCAGGATCTCGTCACAGTATCTCTGTGCATTCAAAATGCCATCAATAAAATGCACCTGTGTTCGTCATCCATAACAGATGCCTGCCCATACCATAACCCCACCGCCACCATGGGCCACTCGATCCACAACATTGACATCAGAAAACTGCTCACCCACACGACGCCACACACGCTGTCTGCCATCTGCCCTGGACAGTGTGAACCGGAATTCAACCGTGAAGAGAATACCTCTCCAACGTGCCAAACACCAGCAAATGTGAGCATTTGCCCACTCAAGTCGGTTACGACGACGAACTGGAGTCAGGTCGAGACCCCGATGACAACGACGAGCATGCAGATGAGCTTCCCTGAGACGGTTTCTGACAGTTTGTGCAGAAATTCTTTGGTTATGCAAACTGATTGTTTCAGCAGCTGTCCGAGTGGCTGGTCTCAGACGATCTTGGAGGTGAACATGCTGGATGTGGAGGTCCTGGGCTGGTGTGGTTACACATGGTCTGCGGTTGTGAGGCTGGTTGGATGTACTGTCAAATTCTCTGAAACGCCTTTGGAGACGGCTTATGGTAGAGAAATGAACATTCAATACACGAGCAACAGCTCTGGTTGACATTCCTGCTGTCAGCATGCCAATTGCACGCTCCCTCAAATCTTGCGACATCTGTGGCATTGTGCTGTGTGATAAAACTGCACCTTTCAGAGTGGCCTTTTATTGTGGACAGTCTAAGGCACACCTGTGCACTAATCATGGTGTCTAATCAGCATCTTGGTATGGCACACCTGTGAGGTGGGATGGATTATCTCAGCAAAGGAGAAGTGCTCACTATCACAGATTTAGACTGGTTTGTGAACAATATTTGAAGGAAATGGTGATATTGTGTATGTGGAAAAAGTTTTAGATCTTTGAGTTCATCTCATACAAAATGGGAGCAAAACCAAAAGTGTTGCGTTTATATTTTTGTTGAGTGTAGATAGAATAACTCTTTTCTATGGACAGGATGAGGAGGTCCCCTGTGGTCGTACAGTATGTGTTGTGGCTGTCTGTGGATATTTCCAAGGTATTATTCTGGGAAAATGCCTGGATGTGAAGGTTTGTGATCAAAGAGACATGTGATGATGAGTCCCCATGGATGAGAAGGTGCTGATGCACCACAAACTCTGCAGTAGCTTCATCTGGGGGTAATGCTGTGCTTTCACTTTCTATTCAATTTCAATTTATTTTCATTTATATAGCGCCAAATCACAACAGAGTTGCCTCAAGGCGCTTCACTCAAGTTAGGTCTAACCTTACTAACTCCCAGAACAACAGTGGTAAGGAAAAACTCCCTCTGAGGAATAAACCTCAAGCAGACCAGACTCAAAGGGGTGACCCTCTGCTTGGGCCATGCAACAGACACATTACAGAAAAATTCACAAAACAAATATACAGGAAAAGCTTTTGGTGCACAGGACAGGAGGGTCTCCAGCACAATTACCACACCCATCTCTGGATGGAGCTGCAGCTTAAACAGAGAGAAAAAAAACAGAACCAGGCATCAGAAAGACAAGAAATAAAGTATAATTTGTCAGCATTAAACAACAACAAATACTAAGGTGATCGCCGGCCACTAGCCCTAAGCTTCACTAAAAGACACAGTAATTAGGTAAAGTTGAGGCTGCGGCCCGCTCAGTTTCCTAGTAAAATGAAATAAAAGAGTAAAAAGCGTAAAACAAAACTATACCAGTATACTAGCCATACGAAAAGGAAAATAAGTGCGTCTTAAGTCTGGACTTGAAAGTCTCCACAGAATCTGACCATTTTATTGATGCAGGGAGATCATTCCACAGAACAGGGGCATGATAAGAGAAAGCTCTGACCCGCAGACTTCTTATTCACCCTAGGGACACAAAGTAGTCCTGCACCCTGAGAATGCAAAGCCTGGGTCGGTACGTAAGGTTTAATTAGTTCAGCTAGGTAGGGAGGTGCCAGTCCATGAACAATTTTATAGACTAGTAGCAGAACCTTAAAATCTGATCTCACTGGGACAGGAAGCCAGTGAAGGGATGTCAAAATGGGTGTAATGTGGTTGAACTTTCTGCTTTGTGTCAAAAGTCTGGCTGCAGCATTTTGAACCAATTGGAGAGCCCCAATGCTGGACCGCGGTAAACCAGAAAATAGAACATTGCAGTAGTCCAATCTCGAAGAGATAAAAGCATGGATCAGTGTCTCAGTATAGCCATAGACAGGATGGGACGAATCTTCGCTATATTTCACAGGTGGAAAAAAGCAGTCTTCGTAATATTTCTAATGTGGAGGTCAAAGGACAATGTAGGATCAAAAATTACCCCAAGGTTCCTGACTTTCTCAGTGTGATGTATGACACACGAGCCTAGGTTAAGCATTAGTTGGTCAAATTGATGCCGATGTCTCACTGGACCAAGAACAATCATTTCCGTCTTATCAGAGTTTAGAAGTAGGACGTTTCTAGACATCCAACTTCTCACTGATGCAAGGCAATCTTCTAAGGATTTTATGTGAACGAGATGACCATCAGTTGTCGGTATGTATAACTGAATATCATCAGCATAGCAGTGAAAGGTAAACCCAAAATGCCACAATATGTGCCCAAGGGGTGCTATATAAAGGAAGAAAAGCAGGGGGCCTAAGACGGACCCCTGTGGAACCCCAAATTTCATCTCACTAAGGTTAGAGTTAGTGTTACTGTACAAAACACAGTGAGAACGACTGGTCAAGTATGACGTCAGCCATGCAAGGGCACTCCCAGTAATCCCAAAATTATTTTCCAGCCTATCAAGTAGAATATGATGATCCACGGTATCAAATGCAGCACTAAGATCTAACAGCACCAGAACTGTAGTGGTGTCCGAATCCATCATAAGCAGAAGATCATTCACCACTTTAATGAGAGCCGTCTCTGTGGAATGATATTTTCTAAAAGCAGACTGCAGTGGCTCAAAGAGATTATTCTCACTAAGATAGTCCATGAACTGCCGTGACACCACTTTTCCAGAATTTTAGAGAAAAATGATAGTTTTGATATTGGCCGATAGTTTTTCAATACACTATGGTCAAGATTAGGTTTCTTAAGTAATAGTTTAATCACTGCAGATTTGAAACATTTAGGAACAGATCCAGAAGTTAAAGAAAGATTCATAATTTCCGGCACAGTCGGCCCAAGAGTGGGCCAAAGGTCCTTAAACAGTTTTGTTGGTATAGGATCAAATAAACAGGTTGTGCTTTTTGTTGACATTACGAATTTCGTCAGCAAGCCTTGTGAGATACTATCAAATTCTGTAAATCTAGGTAATACCTCAGTAATGGCACCCACCTCAATAGCAGGGCGTAGTGGCTGGGTTGGGGCATGCTGGGATTTGTTTAAGCTAATGTCTTCAGTTTTCTTCTCAAAGTAATCCAGGAAATCTTGTGCTGCAAAAGGAGAGCAAACTACATGCGGTTGTGCATGAATAAGTGTTGCCACTGTGTCGAACAAGAACTTGTTATGCTTGTTTTTGTTGATCAAATCAGAGTAATAGGTCCGCTTTGTAGCCAGTAATGCATGCTTATAGTCTAAGATAGCGTCACATCATGCAAGTTGGAAAACGTCTAATTTTGAACGATGCCATTTCCGTTGTAAACCTCTTGCCTTATGCTTAAGGTCATGCAGGTAAACATTGAACCAAAGTGATTTGGGGGAGTACGGTTTTAACACAGGTGGTGGAATCATGTCAAGTGTAGTTTTGAGCACTGAGTTTAAACTACCCACAAGACTGTCTACTATTGGGTATTTGCCAAATGTGAGGTTAAACCATCAGGCAGTTTAGCTTCAAATTCAGTTTTAGTTGAGGAGTTGATGCATCGCCGTAGTGATATATAAGGCTGTTGTTCCAGTAAACATGGCAGCGAAACTGTAAACTTTATAAGTGAGTGATCAGAGACCACTGATGTAAGAGGCATGATGTCAGTATTTGTGCAATACCACGTGCGAGAACCAAATCCAGGGTATTTCCACTAATGTGCGCCGAGTCCCCAATGCATTGCCGGAATCCTAATGCATCCACAATTTCCATAAATGATTTGCAGAGGGGATCAGAAGGCTTATTTATATGAACGTTAAAGTCACCAATAATCAGAATGTTATCTGCACAAGTTGACACCAAATTCATCTAAGAATTCAGAATATGGGCCAGGAGGCCTATATACAGTGACAAAGTAATACGACTGATTTTTATTCTTCTGACCTTGGCAATGCGTAATATCCTGAGCAGAGCGGAGAATCAGATGCTAAAACGAGTTATATTTGTGATCCCCAACAGCTAATAAGCTAAACCTAGATTTATAAATAAGAGCAACACCCCCGCCTTGCTTTGCATTACAAGGGATGTGACTAACTGTATATGCTGGTTGGCAGGCCTCATTTAAGGGGAGGAAAGCTGTAGGCTTAAGCCAGGTTTCACATAACCCAATCATATCTAAGTGATGATCAATAATTAGATCATTAATCAACAATGATTTTGAGGATAGTGATCCGTTAATGAGACCCAGACTAAGGACCTCAGTGGGGTTGACAGTTGAACTGTTGGGGTTTAGTGGTGGTTCCAGAGTAGCATATATAATATGCCTAGAAGTAGGTTTATGTTTGAGACATTCCACTCGCGTTGTAGGTAGCAGACACGAAATCTTTGCTATTGCTGGAACAACCACTGGGCCATCCTCAATTTCAACATCATCCAATGTAGTAATGGGGATTACATTTGCAAAGCATATCCCTCTATGACTTTTATGGACACCTCTACGGAAGCAGGCCATAGTCTCAGCTTGTTGAATTTCCTTCCCTGGCAGATAAACTGCACTATCACCATAGTGGATTTTCTGCACTAATTTCCCCGCTAAGCTAATGGATTCCACATCCACATTTGTCATAAGCCTTGCAGGGTCTCTAATCACCTTCTCCGTGGCCTGCTGTAAATTCCCAATGTTACCATCCCTGTAGAGCTCTATGTTCGCAGACAAGATGGCGGCGCCTTCCCCTGTAGGGTGGAGGCTGTCCTGCATCAGCAAGCCATGGCAGCCCCCGAATGAAGGCCAGTTATCAATAATTGCTGTTATCAAATATTGCTGTCTACAAAATTGTGCCAGCCACCTATTTAACGATGTCAGCCTGCTAAACACCTCATTACCCCGGGAGGGGAGAGGACCAGAGACTATTATCGATGCCGACACATCTTTCTGGCAAGGTCACAAGTCCTCTCTATGTCCATTTTTGTGACCTCTGAGTTCTTCATCCTGATATCATTGGTGCCGACGTGCATAACTATGTGACTATATCTCATGTCATGTTCCTTAGTCTGTCTTCCCTTCTGCAGCGTTAGCACCCTAAGATGGGATGCAGTGTCGGTAGCTCTGCCCCAGGAATACATTTAATGTCAGCCGGCGTCTGTAACCTGACTTTGCGGGTGATAGAATCCCCTATCACTAAAGTCTGGTATTTCGGCCTGGAGACAGGAGTGGAAGTCACTCGTGGGCTCAGAGAATTCACATCAGGCAATTCCAAGGGGGAGAACCGATTCACAGTTCGCTCGGGGTACCACAACTGGGCACCAAGCCCTACAGGGCTTCCTCCGCCTTGCCAGAGTGTGAACGTTGTCCTCCACAGCCGGCGTTTCTAGCCTGATGCTAATGGGCTTGCTAGCCGGCCCAATACCAACGTCATCTGGAGTGCCCGTAACATCTAACTCCACTGAGCTAAGAAGCTTCTCTAACTTACAGACACAGCTCTCTAAGACAGCCTCCCTATCTTCCAACATCACGCAGGATTTAGAGAGGATGTAAAGTTGGTAGTGTACCTTGTGCACTAAGAAATTCAAGAGTGTAGCCAAGCAAGCACGAGCTAACCAATAATGGATAAGCTAACCACTCCTAAGGCTGACACAGGATTCACACAGATGCAAATAAATGAATTAGAATTCACAGCAGTTACACTGAAAAAGTAGCAGCAGTATTAAGCTGCATTCACAACAGGCGTGACGCGAGCGACAGGTTGCCATGTAATCCCTATGGAAGGACTCGTTGTGGCGCCAAGCCATGCAACGCGACGGACGTGAATGAAGTTTGTGGGGCGATATCGCGTCATGTCACGTCACGTTGCCCTCCTCCCCAAGTTGAAAAATCTGAACTTTTTCGTCTTGTCGTGCCGCGATGACCAATCAGGGACTGGATATGTAGTGATGTGGAGATATCTGGAGTTTGACTGAGTTGGATGTGAATATGTCCTGTCTCTGGTGGCCAGCCTGTGAGCAGGACTTATGTCCCTTTTGTCCTTTATTTCACAATTATGACAGAGTTTTTGGGGGAAGAGCGAGCAGCAGCCCTGCAGCAGGGGCAGCAGAGTTTTTCTCTTCTTCCATGTGCGCGCGCGAGCGAATCATCCGTGAATATTATTTTCTTTATTAACTACACAGATGTACAAAAAAACAAATGGTGACTGCTTTTTTAACACAATTATGACAGAGGTTGGGGGGAAGAGCGAGCAGCAAGCCCCGCAGCAGCAGAGTTTTTTGTTTCTTTCATGTGCGTGTGCAAGCGAATCATCCATGAAGGTTATTTATTTATTAACTACACAGATCTATAATAAAACAAATGGTGACTGGGTTATAACACAATTATGACAGAGTTTGGGGAAGTGAGCAGCAGCCCCGCAGCAGGGGCAGCTGAGTTTTTTTTTTTTTTATTGTTTACATGTGCGCGCGTGAATGGGACAGGAGGTCCTCAAACTGGGTCCTGCAGAGGGGGAAGGACCGCTGAAAGCGGCCATCATCCAGACGCAGCTCCTGCAGCAAATAATGAAACTCCCCGTGAGGATGTTGTGAACCCAGGGACGGTGCCGCTGGCCACGTTTGTCAGCTTTCCACAACAGTTAAGAGCACAGCAACTCGCTCCGTGTGATCAAGGTCCATCATGTTAACCTGACTGACAACCGGAGCTGGCAAGCGGAATGGAAGCTCCTCCTATTTGATGACACACTGGGGTGCATTTTCGCAGCGAAAGCAGAGCGACATGCCGGGTGATGGTGGCGTTGGTCACCACGCGACAGACGCAAATTTGTGGCGTCTGGTCGTGCCCGTTGTGAACACGGCATAAGATTAACACAAGAGTAAAGTACTAAGCTAAAATCACAACAGTTACACTAAACAGTTCACTAACTAACAGAAGTATAAAAAAAATGAAACACTGGGGGGGTCGAACTAGCTAACGCAAGCTAACCGCTAGCAAAAATGCCAGCTGCGCCTAAGATTTACAGCGGAGTAAAATAATTACCTAAAATTCACAGCAGTTACACTGAAAAACTAGTATTAAACAGTATTAAACAAGTAAAAAAGAAACAGCTATAAAAGTAACGACGGGGGAGGGGAGGAGTCGACGTAACTAGCGAAAGCTAACCGCTAGCAAATGCTAACCGCTAGCGATTCACAACAGGACTGTAGTTAAATAACGTTCAGAGTAGATACACTTAATAACCAGAAGAGCGCTACACCTGTGTAAAGTTCAGAATAGCGTCACAACAAACAATCCGTCGGAAGCAAGTTGCCAGATCTGTGAGCCAGCGTCAGCATCAGAGTTCAAGTGCTGACGTTAGATTATGAGATCAGATCTGTTCAGCACTAACATCACACACATCAAACTTTCTGTTTAATGTGTGTCTGAGGGAAAAAAGAACTCTTCCACACAGATTTACACTGAATGTAAATGCTTGTAAAGTGCTTTCAGTCTTCGTGGCATCATGGCTAGCAGATAGAAAGAAACAGAGAGAAGAAGAAAGCCAGGAAAACAGGAATTTGGTACAGTGCTTCCTTAAGAACCTGTCTGCTGCCCTCTCTCTAGAGTTTTTGCTTCATGGTGCATCAGAGAATGATTTACTTAAAGATGTCACATTTCAAGAGGACATTGAGGAGACTTGAGCCCTAGGCTTTTCTTGGATCAAAATCTGTGATTCACTCCAAATGTTGTTATGCCCAGTTTCTCCAATCACAGCTGCAGAAGTCTGCAACTCCATCTCAGTTGTCCTGCATGTATTGGTCACTTCCCTCATTAGTCTCCTCCTTGTGTGGTCACTCAGTTTTTAAGAACGGCCCACTTGGCATATATTTACACCATACAGTAGCAAACTGTATTTCTTACTGATTGATGGAAATGAAAATCAAAGCAACGTTCATGTACCCATCCCCGAAACTGGCTGTAAAAATGAGGATTTGCTGTGTATTCATCAAAGTTTGCCAATAAAACAGTTTCATGACTCTTATTTTTTCTTTCACTATAAGGAGCCATTTTGTTGCTGTCTTTAAATAACTTTGAACATCTTATTAAATATTTGTACCTAAAATATAGGCATGCCAATAATTCTGACTGTATAAATGTGATGGCGAAAAAAAAGTCCAGCTGGGGATCATATGTGTAGAGTACCATGACACTCTAAAAATTCTTCTTTCTCTACCTTTAAATCTGCAAATCATTTCCTAATATGAAGTGGGACCCTTCATATTCTGAGCAGGTAGGTCAGTGGATAGCAGATGGAGTACTTACGTTAGGTACGATTTCCAGTTTGGCTACCTGTCTGTGTCGTTGGACCAGACACTTCATTTGCTGTGTCCCCATCTACCCAGCTGGAACTGGGTACTGGACTTGACAGAAGTAACCTGCAATCACCTAGGGGGAGTCAAGACTTTCATTCGCTTCTTGCGAGGGAATCTGGGTACCAGCTAGGGATTCAAATGAGTATCCGGTACGGATAAAGCATTTTGATGAGCACGAGCATGATACGAGTAAAAATCATCAATTCTGTGCTCGTGCTGAAGGAAAATCCTGATTGGCTAGCTGACTGTCTTCATGCCTTTGTGATTGTCCACTCACACAGCGCCCGCCCCTCCCTACACAGACATGTCTCTGCACTCAGAGAGGTCACTCTGGCACATACACAGACAAGAACTGATCTCTCTCTCTGTGCTTGGCTTGATTGTACCTACCTTGATTGTATGTTGCTCTCTCAGTACTCCTTAGGTTTTCTTCAATTCGCCTCTATTTTGGTTTGTATGATATTTAACGTTACTTGAACTTGTTTCGTATTGTGCACGGTGCATTTGACAGACAGAGCTAAAAATGGTTCATGTTGTGTCAGTCACTGCCTCCACTCCGGTTGGATTTTTTTAACCATTTGTTTGCTCTTAGTTTTGCTGGTGATATAAAGTCAGTTGGAAAACTTTGCTCGTACTGAACGTAGTACTTTTAAGAAGAATACGGTGAACAAGGCTGACATATTATTTCCCTGTTTGCCATCACTGGATGTTTGCATGAATCACCAAGTCTTACAGGCCACTTACACACATATAGCTGAACACACAAAGTATCCTATATTAATATTTTTTATTGTATATGGCTGCATGCAGTATCTGACACTTTCCTCACTGCAGTTCGTAAAAAATAATATAATATTATCAATATTACAAATTAGTCTTTATATAATGTATAGGCTTATTATAGGCTTTTAATACAGTAGATATTTTAACTGTTACATGGTGCACAAACACACACACATTAATCAACATTGTTGAACTTTGTGTGGAAAACAAAAATGCCAAGAACGTATTTGCAAATCCTCTTCAACCTATATCCAATTGAATACACTACAAAGACAAAATATTTAATGTTCAAACTGATAGGCTTTTTTGTTTTTGTGTAAATATTTGCTCATTTTGAAATGAATGCCTGCAACACATTTCAAAAAAGGTGGGACGGGGAAACAAAAGTCTGGGAAAGTTGATGAATGCTCAAAGAACACCTAATTGGAAACAGGTCAGTGTCATGACTGGGTATAAAAAGGACCATCCCCAAAAGGCTCAGCTGTTCACAAGCAAAGATGCGACGAGGATCACCACTTTGGGAACAACTGCATGAAAAAAATAGTCCAGTTTAAGAACAATGTTTCTCAATGTTCAGTTGCAAGGAATTTAGGGATTCCATCATCTACATTCCATAATATAATCAGATGATTCAGAGAATCTGGAGAACTTTCTGCATGTAATGTCAAGGGCCCAAAACCAATATTGAATGCCTATGACCTTTGATCCATCAAGCAGCAACCAACATCATTATGTAAAGGAGTCTTACCGTGTGGGCTCAGAACATTTCAGAAACCATTGTCAGTTAACACAGTTTCGTCGCTATATCTACAAGTGCAAGTTAAAACTGCAGCAGTTGGCTCTCACGGCGTATGTATCACTTCCTGTTCCGGAGCACAGCGGTGTTTTTCTGTATCTGTTAGCTGTTAATTCTGTGCAGTTAGATGATCTATTATCTAGATTACGATTTGTTTCCCAGTGTAATCTTTACGTGCCTTAACTAAAGCACTCCTTCTGCTGAATCACGTCTAAATTATTTACACATTATTCACTTGCGTGTTTTTAGGAATCCGCTAGCTTAGCGTAGCTACTAGCTCTTAGCAGATTTAGCATGGCGGCTTCTCCTTTCTCTCCCGCACTTTCTGCTCTGGGTGTGAAATGTTTAGTTATTCCTCGGCCTCCTTTAGCAGTAATGGTACTTGTAATAAGTGTAGCTGTATTCGTAGCTTTGGAGGCCAGGCTGGGCGAATGGAGACTCGGCTCCGCACCGTGGAAAATCTACAGCTAGCCAGGCCCCTGTAGTCGGTGCGGACCAAGGTAGCGTTAGCCGCCGTTAGTTCCCCTCTGGCAGATCCGAGCAGCCGGGAAAGCAGGCCGACTGGGTGACTGTGAGGAGGAAGCGTTAGTCCTAAACAGAAGCCCCGTGTACACCGCCAACCCGTTCACAATCTCTAATCCGTTTTTCCCCACTCAGCGACACACACCCGCCGAGGATCAAACTCTGGTTATTGGCGACTCTGTTTTGCGAAATGTGAAGTTAGCGACACCAGCAACCATAGTCAATTGTCTTCCGGGGCCAGAGCAGGCGACATTGAAGGAAATTGAAACTGCTGGCTAAGGCTAAGCGAGTAAATTTGGTAAGATTGTAATTCACGTCGGCAGTAATGACACCCGGTTACGCCAATCGGAGGTCCACTAAAATTAACATTAAATCGGTGTGTAACTTTGCAAAAAACAATGTCGGACTCTGTAGTTTCTCTGGGCCCCTCCCCAATCGGACCGGGAGTGACATGTTTAGCCCGATGGTTCTCCTTGAATTGCTGGCTGTCTGAGTGGTGTCCCAAAAAATGAGGTGGGCTTCTAGATAATTGGCAAAGCGTCTGGGGAAAACCTGGTCTTGTTAGGAGAGACGGCATCCATCCCCTTTGGATGGAGCAGCTCTCATTTCTAGAAATCTGGCCAATTTTCTAAATCCGCCAAACCGTGACTAGCCAGGGTTGGACCAGAGCAGAGGTGTCGTCTTACACACCTCTCTGCAGCTTCTCTCCCCCTGCCATCCCCTCAGTAACCCCATCCCCGTAGAGACGGTGCCTGCTCCCCGACCACAACAACCAGCAAAATCTATTTAAGCATAAAAATTCAAAAAGAAAATAATATAGCACCTTCAACTGCACCAAGACTAAAACGTTAAATGTGGTCTATTAAACATTAGGTCTCTCTCTTCTAAGTCCTGTTGTAAATGATATAATAATGGAGCACATATGATTTATTCTGCCTTACAGAAACCGGGTTACAGCAGGATGAATATGTTAGTTTAAATGAGTCAACAACCCCCGAGTCAACACTAACGGTCAGAATGCTCGTAGCACGGGCCGGGGCAGGAGGATTAGCAGCAGTCTTCCATTCCAGTTATTAATTAATCAAAAACCCAGACAGAGCTTTAAGTCATTTGAAAGCTTGACTCTTAAGTCTTGTCCATCCAAATTGGAAGTCCCAAAAACCAGTTTTATTTGTTATTATCTATCGTCCACCTGGTCGTTACTGTGAGTTCTCTGTGAATTTTCCAGCCCTTTTGTCTGACTTAGTGCTTAGCTCAGATAAGATATTATAGTGGGCGATTTTAACATCCACACAGATGCTGAGAATGACAGCCTCAACACTGCATTTAATCTATTATTAGACTCTATTGGCTTTGCTCAAAAAGTAAATGAGTCCACCCACCACTTTAATCATATCTTAGATCTTGTTCTGACTTATGGTATGGAAATAGAAGACTTAACAGTATTCCCTGAAAACTCCCTTCTGTCTGATCATTTCTTAATAACATTTACATTTACTCTGATGGACTACCCAGCAGTGGGGAATAAGTTTCATTACACTAGAAGTCTTTCAGAAAGCGCTGTAACTAGGTTTAAGGATATGATTCCTTCTTTATGTTCTCTAATGCCATATACCAACACAGTGCAGAGTAGCTACCTAAACTCTGTAAGTGAGATAGAGTATCTCGTCAATAGTTTTACATCCTCATTGAAGACAACTTTGGATGCTGTAGCTCCTCTAAAAAAGAGAGCTTTAAATCAGAAGTGCCTGACTCCGTGGTATAACTCACAAACTCGTAGCTTAAAGCAGATAACCCGTAAGTTGGAGAGGAAATGGCGTCTCACTAATTTAGAAGATCTTCACTTAGCCTGGAAAAAGAGTCTGTTGCTCTATAAAAAAGCCCTCCGTAAAGCTAGGACATCTTTCTACTCATCACTAATTGAAGAAAATAAGAACAACCCCAGGTTTCTTTTCAGCACTGTAGCCAGGCTGACAAAGAGTCAGAGCTCTATTGAGCTGAGTATTCCATTAACTTTAACTAGTAATGACTTCATGACTTTCTTTGCTAACAAAATTTAACTATTAGAGAAAAAATTACTCATAACCATCCCAAAGACGTATCGTTATCTTTGGCTGCTTTCAGTGATGCCGGTATTTGGTTAGACTCTTTCTCTCCGATTGTTCTGTCTGAGTTATTTTCATTAGTTACTTCATCCAAACCATCAACATGTTTATTAGACCCCATTCCTACCAGGCTGCTCAAGGAAGCCCTACCATTATTTAATGCTTCAATCTTAAATATGATCAATCTATCTTTGTTAGTTGGCTATGTACCACAGGCTTTTAAGGTGGCAGTAATTAAACCATTACTTAAAAAGCCATCACTTGACCCAGCTATCTTAGCTAATTATAGGCCAATCTCCAACCTTCCTTTTCTCTCAAAAATTCTTGAAAGGGTAGTTGTAAAACAGCTAACTGATCATCTGCAGAGGAATGGTCTATTTGAAGAGTTTCAGTCAGGTTTTAGAATTCATCATAGTACAGAAACAGCATTAGTGAAGGTTACAAATGATCTTCTTATGGCCTCGGACAGTGGACCCATCTCTGTGCTTGTTCTGTTAGACCTCAGTGCTGCTTTTGATACTGTTGACCATAACATTTTATTACAGAGATTAGAGCATGCCATAGGTATTAAAGGCACTGCGCTGTGGTGGTTTGAATCATATTTGTCTAATAGATTACAATTTGTTCATGTAAATGGGGAATCTTCTTCACAGACTAAAGTTAATTATGGAGTTCCACAAGGTTCTGTGCTAGGACCAATTTTATTCACTTTATACATGCTTCCCTTAGGCAGTATTATTAGACGGTATTGCTTAAATTTTCATTGTTACGCAGATGATACCCAGCTTTATCTATCCATGAAGCCAGAGGACACACACCAATTAGCTAAACTGCAGGATTGTCTTACAGACATAAAGACATGGATGACCTCTAATTTCCTGCTTTTAAACTCAGATAAAACTGAAGTTATTGTACTTGGCCCCACAAATCTTAGAAACATGGTGTCTAACCAGATCCTTACTCTGGATGGCATTACCCTGACCTCTAGTAATACTGTGAGAAATCTTGGAGTCATTTTTGATCAGGATATGTCATTCAAAGCGCATATTAAACAAATATGTAGGACTGCTTTTTTGCATTTACGCAATATCTCTAAAATCAGAAAGGTGTTGTCTCAGAGTGATGCTGAAAAACTAATTCATGCATTTATTTCCTCTAGGCTGGACTATTGTAATTCATTATGATCAGGTTGTCCTAAAAGTTCCCTAAAAAGCCTTCAGTTAATTCAAAATGCTGCAGCTAGAGTACTGACAGGGACTAGAAGGAGAGAGCATATCTCACCCATATTGGCCTCTCTTCATTGGCTTCCTGTTAATTCTAGAATAGAATTTAAAATTCTTCTTCTTACTTATAAGGTTTTGAATAATCAGGTCCCATCTTATCTTAGGGACCTCGTAGTACCATATCACCCCAATAGAGCGCTTCGCTCTCAGACTGCAGGCTTACTTGTAGTTCCTAGGGTTTGTAAGAGTAGAATGGGAGGCAGAGCCTTCAGCTTTCAGGCTCCTCTCCTGTGGAACCAGCTCCCAATTCAGATCAGGGAGACAGACACCCTCTCTACTTTTAAGATTAGGCTTAAAACTTTCCTTTTTGCTAAAGCTTATAGTTAGGGCTGGATCAGGTGACCCTGAACCATCCCTTAGTTATGCTGCTATAGACGTAGACTGCTGGGGGGTTCCCATGATGCACTGTTTCTTTCTCTTTTTGCTCTGTATGCACCACTCTGCATTTAATCATTAGTGATCGATCTCTGCTCCCCTCCACAGCATGTCTTTTTCCTGGTTCTCTCCCTCAGCCCCAACCAGTCCCAGCAGAAGACTGCCCCTCCCTGAGCCTGGTTCTGCTGGAGGTTTCTTCCTGTTAAAAGGGAGTTTTTCCTTCCCACTGTAGCCAAGTGCTTGCTCACAGGGGGTCGTTTTGACCGTTGGGGTTTTACATAATTATTGTATGGCCTTGCCTTACAATATAAAGCGCCTTGGGGCAACTGTTTGTTGTGATTTGGCGCTATATAAAAAAATTGATTGATTGATTGATTGATTGATACATTAACAACATCCAGAAACGCCACCGCCTTTTCTGGGCCCAAGCTCATTTGTAATGGACAGATGCAAAGTGGAAAAGTGTGCTGTGATCTGATGAGTCCACATTTGAAATTGCTTTTGAAAGCATGGATGCTGTGTCCTCTGGACAAAAGAGGTAAAAGACCATCCAGATTGTTACTAGCGCAAAGTTCAAAAGCCAGCATCTGTGATGGTATGCAGGTGTGTTAGTGCCCATGACATGGGAAACTTATACATCTGCGATGGCACCATCGACGCTGAAAGAGACATCCATGCTGCCATCCAAGCAATGTCTTTTTCAAGGACGTCCCTGCTTATTTCAGCAGTTACAACAGCGTGGCTTCGTAGTAAAAGAGTGCGGGTACTAGACTGGCCTGTCTGCAGTCTAGTCCTGTTGCCCATTGAAAATATGTGCCGCATTATGAAGCGAAAAATGTGACCCCGGACTGTTGAACAACTGAAGTCGTACATCAAGCAAGAATGGAAAAGAATTCCACCTACAAAGCTTCAACAATTAGTGCCCTCATTTCCCAAACACTTATTGAGTGTTGTTTGAAGGAAAGGTGATGTAACACAGTGGTAAACATACCACTGTCCCAGCTTTTTTGCAACATGTTGCAGGCATCCATTTCAAAATGAGCAAATATTTGCACAAAAACAATACATTTTATCAGTTTTAACATTAAATATCTTGTCTGTGTGGTGTGTTCAATTGAATACAGGTTGAAGATGATTTGCAAATCATTGTATTCTGTTTTATTTACATTTTACACAACTTCCCAACTTCATTGGAATTGGAGTTGTAAATCTAGATTTTTGACCTCTTAAAAAAATTTCTAATGCAATAACCCAAGTCATTTATTTGATTGTAAAATCCAACACACTGTTGGTAAAAATCTATATAGACCTCATAGTGTGTTTGGGCACATGCATGTGCAGGATTGTGCGCTTATGCCTAATAACTAGCAACATGCAAGTTGGGCCCGTCAATATATATGCAGTGGGACCCGTGTTGAGGTTGCTAAACCACTGTGCAGGGCTCAAAGGAGGTTCTGCGGTGAGTTGGATGCGGTGATCCTTGGCGTCAAAGCACTCTCCCAGAACTCGCCTGACTTTTCTAGAACAAGCACAATCTTATCCAGCAGTTAGCTTTGCAAGGTACAGCAATGACCCAGAAATAAGCTCATGACCGTTTGATGTCACGAATTTGGTGTCAGAAATTTGTTGTAACGTGAATTAAGCTTTCTCACATGTATGACCTAATGTCCCTAATTACAAGAGCACTCAGTGGTGCTCATTAATCAGATGACTGAATCCTGCAGTCTGCTTAGAAATCAAACCGAGTGGAATCATTTGATGATACATGATTCAGTAATGACTGTGATTTAAACAGTTTAAAGCGCTAACCTTTAGAAGATCTTATCTCATCTGTCATGCTGGTCACCAAGATATTACAGTGTTGTAAATGTATGGAGATACCCTTAAACCAATTTATATTCATGAACTATAAAGAAGAGCACAGCATTATGAAGTGTAAAACTACCATCTACCAACTACCTACCATCCCTGGTTCTCAAGACCAGGGACCTAAGTGACTTTACTCTACTCTTCCTTTTTTAGACATTTAGATATACCTTAGTATACACTAGTATAGTTCTAATTTAGAACTGGAATATATTATAGAAGACATACCTTACTGAATTTTTATGTTAACTGCTGCTGTAGTTCTCACCGAGACAAGAAAATTTCACTGTATTGCCCCAGTTTTTGCCTCTCCTCGTTGGCTTCCTGTTTGTGTGAGATCACATTTGTGTGAGGTTTTCTTAACATAAAGATAACATACAGAATCTTTCATGGACTAGCGCCTCCCTATCTGGCAGGTCTATAATAATTAGACTTAAATACCAGCCTTTACCATGTGTTCTCAGATTGCAGGATTATTGTGTGTTTCAAAAGTAGACGCCAGCAGGTCACATAGTTTTTTCTTATTGTGCACCTTTATTATTGTGCCAACAGTCCAATTTTATGGACTTACAACCCCAGAGCAGAAAAAGTTGGGATGGCATGAAAAATGAAAATTTAAAAACAAACCACAGTGATTCTTACATTTACTATGACTTCTGTTTCCTTGAACATATTATGAACCAAATATATGGTCAACAAAAATATAAATGCAACACTTTTGGTTTTCCTTCCATTTTGTATGAGATGAACTCAAAGATCTAAAACTTTTTCCACATACACAATATCACCATTTCCCTCAAATATTGTTCACAAACCAGTCTAAATCTGTGATAGTGAGCACTTCTCCTTTGCTGAGATAATCCATCCCCCTCACAGGTGTGCCATATCAAGATGCTGATTAGACACCATGATTAGTGCACAGGTGTGCCTTAGACTGTCCACAATAAAAGGCCACTCTGAAAGGTGCAGTTTTGTTTTATTGGGGGGGGGATACCAGTCAGTATCTGGTGTGACCACCATTTGCCTCATGCAGTGCAACACATCTCCTTTGCATAGAGTTGATCAGGTTGTCAATTGTGGCCTGTGGAATGTTGGTCCACTCCTCTTCAATGGCTGTGCGAAGTTGCGACGATGAACTGGAGTCAGGTCGAGACCCCGATGAGGACGATGAGCATGCAGATGAGCTTCCCTGAGACGGTTTCTGACAGTTTGTGCAGAAATTCTTTGGTTATGCAAACCGATTGTTTCAGCAGCTGTCCGAGTGGCTGGTCTCAGACGATCTTGGAGGTGAACATGCTGGATGTGGAGGTCCTGGGCTGGTGTGGTTACACGTGGTCTGCAGTTATGAGGCTGGTTGGATGTACTGCCAAATTCTCTGAAACGCCTTTGGAGACGGCTTATGGTAGAGAAATGAACATTCAATACATGAGCAACAGCTCTGGTTGACATTCCTGCTGTCAGCATGCCAATTGCACGCTCCCTCAAATCTTGCGACATCTGTGGCATTGTGCTGTGTGATAAAACTGCACCTTTCAGAGTGGCCTTTTATTGTGGGCAGTCTAAGGCACACCTGTGCACTAATCATGGTGTCTAATCAGCATCTTGGTATGGCACACCTGTGAGGTGGGATGGATTATCTCAGCAAAGGAGAAGTGCTCACTATCACAGATTTAGACTGGTTTGTGAACAATATTTGAGGGAAATGGTGATATTGTGTATGTGGAAAAAGTTTTAGATCTTTGAGTTCATGTCATACAAAATGTAAGCAAAACCAAAAGTGTTGCGTTTATATTTTTGTTGAGTGTATTTCATGATTTATGTCAGCAACCACATTTCATTTGTAAAATGTAGTAGAAAAAAAAGGAATATTGGGCTGTTCACAAAATAGCAGTGTGTGCATTTTTCTTTCTGTGTAAGGTGCCGCTTATTTAAAGATGAAGGCAGCAAATCTTGTACATGCTGGTTGTCGTGCATTTTGACAATCTGAGTAAAATGGGTCGTTCCAGACATTATTCAAAAGAACAGTGTACTTTGATTAAAAAGTTTATTAGAGACAGAAAAACATATGAAGAGGTGCAGAAAATGATAAACTGCTCAGCTATAATGGTCTCAATGCTTTAAAATGGCAACAAAACCAGAAAGACATGGACGAAAACAGAATACCACCATTCGAATAGATCGAAGAAAAGCCAGAATGGCAAAGACTCATCCAATGATCAGCTCTAGAGTGATCAAAGAAGGTCTAAAGTTACTTGTGAGTACTATATACTATAGTACTACTATATACTATACTAGTACTATATACTATAGTACTACTATATACTATACTACTATACTATAATTAGAAGACGCCTATGGAAGTCAATCTATGGGCAAGATCAGTTATGTTATATTGTCACTGGTTATGGGCCTCCTGGCCCATATTCTGATCTTCAGGAGAGGAGGCAGCTTGTTCCTCCACAATTGGTGCTGCATCTCTTCTGGAGACCTCAGGGAGGCTGGCATGGGTGTTCACTTCTTCTGGGCTGTCGAGCTCCCTATCGACACAGCTCCCCTTCTTGGGTCGTGGGGCTTTTCCTGAGTCGCTTATTGCCGCTGGCGTCATCCACTGGGAAGTTGGCTGAGTAATCGAGGGTGGAGATGGAGAAACATCTGGTGGTGTAACAAGTGGCTCCTCGGGCAAGGGTAACATCTGGCGTCCAGTCCCTCCCAAAACGTCAGGGGATTCACTGCTCAATCTCAACGCATTTCATTCCTCAACACCTTCTCCCATGAGGAAAGCTCGGGCAGTATGTCCACAGCCCATGGGTGGGCTTCGACCACCTTCTGAGCCTTGTCCAGCCATTCCTTCTTTGTCCTCTTTTTCTGGAATCCATGGAAGGAGTTAAAACAAAGGTTAAATGGCTCACAGAAAGTCTTGAAAGAAATGGCACTGGGGAGGTTTGACAGAACAGCAGAGGGCAACAGAGGGTGGTGAAAACAAGACAAGACTAAAACTTGTGAGGACATAAAGGATCCCAGAGGGAGGTATAGAAAAAGACATCGCTTCACACTGAAAGTGATAGAGGCCAATTGCAAAGGGGAATAAAAGCTGAAGGAGAAAAGACAAGATGTAAGGTTAAAAATGACAAGATGTGGAACCAGAAAAGGACGCTGGGAGTGACTGAGAAGAAATGACAAGAAATGCTTCCTCTGGCTGGGCTGTGGAGTTTCTACGCTGGTGCTGTTGGCTGCGGGCCCGCAGACACGGCGTTTCACTTGAGCTCCTTCGGCCGCTGAAGCACGCTGTGTCACTGGCTGTTGAGGAGCTGAATCATCACCAAAATCTGCTGAGCCCACTGAGAGCCTTAGCTTGGGTCTCATTAACATCAGATCATTGTCTCTGAAGTTATTGCTGGTTAATGATTTATTAATAATCGATCATCGCCTAGATATGCTTGGGTTATGTGAAACCTGGTTTAAATCCAGTGATGTCCTTCATTTAAATGAGGCCTCCCCACCGGCATACACATTTAGTCACATTTCTCATGATGTGAAGAAAGGCGGGGTTGTTGCTTTTATTTACAAATACAAGTTTACCTTATTAACTGTTGAGGAACATAAATATAATTTGTTTGAGCATCTGTTATGTTATGCCCATGATACTACGTATTGCCAGGGTCATAAAAATGGAAATGACTTATGTTATATTATCACTGTTTATTGGCCTCCTGGCCCATATTCTGATTTTTTTTTTTTTTTTTTTTTTTGACGAATTTGGTGCATTCATCTCTGGTCTGGCAAATAGTGCAGATAACATCTTCATTATTGGTGACTTCAGCATTCATATAAATAAGCCCTCTGATCCCCTTGGTAAATCATTTATGGAAATTGTGGATGCATTGGGATTCCAGCAGTACATTCAGGATTCGACACACGTTAGTGGAAATACCCTGGATTTGGTTCTCACACGTGGCTTCGCGGTCTTGAATATCGACATCTTTCCTCTTGCATCGGTGGCCTCTGACCACTCCTTTATTAGGTTTACATTTACACTGCAACATTCACTGGAGCAAACAACCTTGTCTATTGCTGCTGCTACATATTAAACCTTCAACTATGACTGAATTTGAAGCTAGACTGCCTGAAATTTTAACTTCAAGTTTGGTGAATGTTCAGTCAGCAGACAGTCTAGCGGATAAGAGCCTCCTCTATTAAGGCCATGCCTTCCCAAGGTACAGCTGCCTTGGTTCAGTGGTTACTTGCGTGACCTTAGGCAGAAGGCTAGAGGTTTCGAACAGAAATGGCATAGTTCCAAATTAGAGGTGTTCCGCCTTGCGTGGTGTGAAGCTATTTAGTTTATAAGCATGCACTATTGACTGCGAACAAGGCTTATTATTCTGATTTGATCAACAAAAACAACTATACACTCAAAGTTTTTGTTTGATATGGTAGCGATTTCTCATTCATGGATGGCCACCTGTTAGTCGTTCTCCTTTCTCAGCACAGGATTTCCTGGAGTATTTCAAGGGAAAATCGAAGATATTAGGTCGGGCATATCTCAGCATGTCTTGGTCCGTCACTGCACCCAGCTATTGAGGTGGGGGCTACCATTCAGGGTGTTGCCTAGATTTGCGGAATTTGATAGTATTTCACCTAGGCGTGCTGATGAAACTCCTGATGTCTACAAAAAGAACGACCTGTTTATTTGATCCCATACCAACAAAACTATTCAAGGATCTATGGCTACCCACTCTTGGGAAATTGTTAACCTTTCAATAACTTCTGGATCTGTTCCAAAATGTTTTAAATCTGCAGTGGTTAAACCATTACTTAAGAAATCCAGTCTTGACCCTGCTGTTTTGAAAAATTATAGGCCGATATCAAATCTATCATTCTGCTCTAAAATTCTGGAAAAGGTGGTTTCACATCAGCTCGTGGACTATCTTACTGAGAATGATCTTTTTGAGCCACTGCAGTCTGATTTTAGAAAAACAAATCACTCCACAGAGACAGCGCTTATTAAAGGAGTGAATGATCTTCACTTCTTTGGACTCGGATTCCACTACAGTCTTGGTGTTGTTGGATCTCAGTGCTGCGTTTGACACCGTTGATCATCATATTTTATTTGAAAGGATGGAGAATTGTTTCAGGATTACTGGAACTGTCCTTGCATGCTTTAACGTCATATCGTCCTGTCATTCTCACTGTGTTTTTTGCAATGGCACTACCTCTGATCTTAGGGGCATGAAGTTTGGGGTTCCACAGGGATCCGTTTTAGGCCCACTGCTCTTTTCTCTTTATGTAGCACTCCTTGGGGATATACTGCAGAGTTTTGGGATTGCCTTTCATTGCTAAGCTGATGATACTCAATTGTATATGTAGCGCATGGCCTCGATTTGCCGTTATTAAATAAATACATTAATGCTTTGAGGACAGAGACTGTTGTGTTTTCACTCCTAACTGGGAAATTCCTGGTTCCATCTGGAGATAAACTTTGGCGACACTTTCGTGGGCCTCAACTCTGGCCCCACATCACAACAGAACTGTAACTCAGAGTTTCAAAAGAGCCCTTGCCTGTTTTATCAGTTACATTTCGGTCACTGTGAATTACATGACATTATAATTACTTCACTTCAGAATCTTAAATTTCCCAGGCCAGGAGAATCCACCTTTTATGGCCTCATGCCAAGGCCAGAAACTCTCCAGACTGCAAAAGGATCTCTTCCATGATAAGACGTGGTCATAAACCTTGAGCCTTGACAACCAGCTATTATCTCTAGGTCTGTGAAGTGAAGAAAAAGTAGACCTTTTGTTTGAATACGAATGCAAGAGACCAGTATTTTATGTTATGCATATATAAAATTCTAATGTTGTTTGTGGTGATTATTCAAAATAAAATGCTTTGCATATAATCACTTCATTTAAATGACGTGTTCTTTGTAACTGCTGTTGGGATGTGATATTTTTTCTGACTTATCCATGTTGTGATAATGGAATATTCTGTTAACCAAGTGGTGTGGTAGGATGTTTTTAAGCCTTTAAAAACGTTAAATTCATCCCAAAAATGTTTTAGAACAAATAGTATACCAAAATAGTTAATATGTTTAAATAGCTGAATCATTTCTTTGTCTTTCTCTAGCACATGAAGTTTTCTGTGAAGTTACCCATCCACGTAAGTGGGGTTTAATGGTGTAAGCCCCCTTTAAAAGTTTCAGAAAGGAGCCCTTTTGCCCTTCTGCTCTTTTTCAGCCTCTTCTGCCTCTCTTCTCTCTTCCTTTCTTCAAACGCTT
Organism: Thalassophryne amazonica; assembly: GCF_902500255.1. NCBI lineage: Eukaryota > Metazoa > Chordata > Actinopteri > Batrachoidiformes > Batrachoididae > Thalassophryne > Thalassophryne amazonica. The sequence goes on along the minus strand of NC_047104.1, from coordinate 28,293,606 downwards.
AACTTTATTTTTGGGTCAACAAGGCCCCATGCCTAGCTAAGCTACCACTTGGTTTAATTTGTTGTTTCATTCTTTGATAACTTTTAACAAATGAATAGCCTGACATTTTAAGGTTCATCAAGTCTTTCAAATTTTTAAGATAACTTCCGAGCTGAACTTTTCAAAATAATAGTGAATTTACAGAAAAGCGACTTTCCTTTTCTGTACTTTACAAATTCACAAACACTTTTAATCTGGGTCCAACAAACTTTTTAAAAGCTACCAGAACCCATTTTCAACAAATGCCTTCTACCGCTGGAGTCAAGCAAATTGACGATGGACCTGACTGCAAAGCCTCAGTCATCCTGTTGGTAAAACCAGCCGACGCTGAAGCCTTGGGATCGCCGGGGAGACTGCTGGTTTAACCCCTGACCCAAATGAGCTCATGCTGCAAAGAGTCTAACACGTCAATGACGGACGGACAGTTCATCCGAACCATCTCTTCAACGGATCAGCTAAGTGACCCAGTTAAAGGTTCCAGGAAAATGGTTTTATTGACAATGGATGCTTATTTTTAAACATATTCATATGTTTGTTTAATAATTTTCTTAATGATTGGCTTCAAATTTCATCATCAAATTCAAATCAGATTTATTTACTTAAAGTTTTTAAGCTTTATCTCATTAATATCTTTCAACATCTCGTGTAGGCAAATTGTGTCCATAAATGAACTTATTTAATCACTGCTCACTCAAAACTGCTCAAAACTGTAAACTGTTCATTTCTTGTATATTTGTAAATAAACTGTAAATATTTCTGCTGTTGTTCATTTTGTGTTCAGAAGGAAACCCTTGGTCAATCATATTGTAAAATTCACTTTCAGATTTGAGACTGACTAATTAAATTGAGACTGATTGATTAATTGAGACTGATTAATAATGTTTAAATTAAAGTACCTATGCTTTAAATAGATGGTGCCCTGAGGCAATTAGATATTATTCTAATTAAATAATAATTATTAAACCCTAAAAATGTTAATTATTTTGGTGACCCATTAAATGAGGTCTAGGCCAATTTAATTCAATTTGGGAGTTTAACAATACTTTCGCTACATATTTTTGGTGCTCTCTGTGAGGCCAATAACACATTGCGAGGCTTAACTACTTATTCACTACATTAATTTGGTGCCTCTGTGAGGTGCCATTCATTCCAAATAAGTAAATTAAAATAATTTGTTACATACAACCCCTGGCAAAAATTATGGAATCACTGGCCTCGGAGGATGTTCATTCAGTTGTTTAATTTTGTAGAAAAAAAGCAGATCACAGACATGACACAAAACTGAAGTCATTTCAAATGGCAACTTTCTGGCTTTAAGAAACACTATAAGAAATCAAGAAAAAAAATTGTGGCAGTCAGTAACGGTTACTTTTTTAGACCAAGCAGAGGGGAAAAAAAAATATAGAATCACTCAATTCTGAGGAAAAAATTATGGAATCATGAAAAACAAAAGAACACTGCAACACATCACTAGTATTTTGTTGCACCACCTCTGGCTTTTATAACAGCTTGCAGTCTCTGAGGCATGGACTTAATGAGTGACAAACAGTACTCTTCATCAATCTGGCTCCAACTTTCTCTGATTGCTGCTGCCAGATCAGCTTTGCAGGTTGGAGCCTTGTCATGGACCATTTTCTTCAACTTCCACCCAAGATTTTCAATTGGATTAAGATCAAGACTATTTGCAGGCCATGACATTGACCCTATGTGTCTTTTGCAGGAATGTTTTCACAGTTTTGCTCTATGGCAAGATGCATTATCATCTTGAAAAATGATTTCATCATCCCCAAACATCCTTTCAATTGATGGGATAAGAAAAGTGTCCAAAATATCAACGTAAACTTGTGCATTTATTGATGATGTAATGACAGCCATCTCCCCAGTGCCTTTACCTGACATGCAGCCCCATATCATCAATGACTGTGGAAATTTACATGTTCTCTTCAGGCAGTCATCTTTATAAATCTCATTGGAACGGCACCAAACAAAAATTCCAGCATCATCACCTTGCCCAATGCAGATTCGAGATTCATCACTGACTATGACTTTCATCCAGTCATCCATAGTCCACGATTGCTTTTCCTTAGCCCATTGTAACCTTGTTTTTTTCTGTGTAGGTGTTAATGATGGCTTTCTTTTAGCTTTTCTGTATGTAAATCTCATTTCCTTTAGGCGGTTTCTTACAATTCAGTCACAGACGTTGACTACAGTTTCCTCCCATTCGTTCCTCATTTGTTTTGTTGTGCATTTTTGATTTTTGAGACATATCGCTTTAAGTTTTCTGTTTTGATGCTTTGATGTCTTCCTTGGTCTACCAGTATGTTTGCCTTTAACAACCTTCCCATGTTGTTTGTATTTGGTCTAGAGTTTAGACACAGCTGGCTGTGAACAACCAACATCTTTTGCAACATTGCATGATGATTTACCCTCTTTTAAGAGTTTGATAATCCTCTCCTTTGTTTCAATTGACATCTCTCGAGTTGGAGCCATGATTCATGTCAGTCCACTTGGTGCAACAGCTCTCCAATGTGTGATCACTCCTTTTTAGATGCAGACTAACGAGCAGATCTGATTTGATGCAGGTGTTAGTTTTGGGGATGAAAATGTACAGTGTGATTCCATAATTTATTCCTCAGAATGAGTGAGTCCATATTTTTTTCCCTCTGCTTGGTCTTAAAAAAGTAACCGTTACTGACTGCCACAATTATTTTTCCTGATTTCTTATAGTGTTTCTTAAAGCCAGGAAGTTGCCATTTGAAATGACTTTAGTTTTGTGTCATGTCTGTGATCTGCTTTTTTTCTACAAAATTAAACAACTGAATGAACATCCTCCGAGGCCAGTGATTCCATAATTATTGCCAGGGGTTGTATATGCCGATAACTGCTGGTACTTTTGTCCACATAAAATCTTTAGAAGACTGCCTACTGCCTACTTTTGAACTCTGGTACGACTGAAATGATGGTTCTTGGCCCAGCAAGACATCGGCATCATTTTGATCAGCTGGCGCTTAGCTTTGGTTTGTGTGTTATACATCACATGGACAAAGTGAGGAACCTTGGGGTAACATTTGATCCTACATTGTCCTTTGACCTCCACATTAGAGACATTACGAGGACTGCTTTCTTCCATCTGCAAAATATAGCGAGGATTTGTCCCATCCTATCTATGGCTGATGCTGAGACTCTGATTCATGCTTTTATCTCTTCCAGATTGGACTATTGCAATGCTCTGTTTTCTGGTTTACCGTAGTCCAGCATTAGGGGTCTTCAACTGGTTCAAAATGCTGCTGCCAGACATCTGACATGAAGCAGAAGGTTTGACCACATTCCGCCGGTTTTGGCATTCCTTCATTGGCTTCTAGTCGCTTTAAGATTGGACTTTAAGGTGTTGTTATTGGTCTACAAAATTGTTCACAGACTGGCACCTCCTAACCTGGTCGACCTGGTTGAGCCCTGTGCACCAAGTCAGGCCCTGCGTTCACAGGATGCAGGTCTACTGTGTGTCCCTAGGGTGAAAAAAAGTCGGCGGGTTACAGAGCATTTTCTCACCGTGCCCCAGCTCTGTGGAATGACCTGCCCACGCAGATCCGTCAATCGGACTCTGTGGAGACTTTTAAGTCTAGGCTGAAGACACATTTTTTTCTTTGTTTTGTCACTAGTATTTTATGTCATTGCGTGTCTTCTTTTATTCTTTTTACTTATTTATGTTTCAATTTTTTTATTTTGTTTGTAATCTTTTAATTCACTTTGTTCTGCTTTTTAAAATGATGTTCATGAAGCGCCTTGAGGTGACTTCCTCGCGATTTAGCGCTATATATACATTTGAATTTGAAATACTGAGACAAGATCGAGGAAATTCGACTAAACAGACAGTGGAGACAAGAGCAGAACAAACAACCAAAACCCAATCACAATCAGGACCCTAAAAGGACTGGACCACAACATGACTATTATTTTGAACACACTGTGAAAGATGTTTTAGCAATTAGGCGATGAAGCATGTCTGGTGTTCTTTTCCTCCATTCATCCTTAACACATCTTACGTGCACATCTTTAAAACATCTTAAATGCACCAGTATGTTGCATTATGCATTGCTATGTTTCAGATTTCCCATACATTTGAGACAGTTTAGGACTTCAGGCAGGCCAGTCCAGTGCCTGTACTCACATCTTCCATCTCAAAGAAATAAGGCCAGGATCATGAGATGAGTTCAAAGCACCGATGCTCCTCGACTTACATCCCTTCCACTTGGTTTCTTGTAAACACAGTATGTATTTCTTTCTCCATCAGACAGTTCTCTTGCTTTACCAGTTATACCGCCAGCAATTAAAGTCCCAGTTTGTTCTTCCACAATTCCAATGTTCTTCCTCTCCTTCTGACTCTGGACATGTTCGCCGTCATTTCTTCTTCTCCCAACAGTAGCCAAATTTCCGCTGGCACCCTGTTAGACAACAGCACTGGTAGTAGTCATTGTTAACATAGTGCCTGGACTGTTTCGGGATGGAAATTTTATTTGTGATCAGCATGTTTGGCTTAACAAAATTTATGCTGGATGCCCTTCCTGATGCAACCCTGCTAACTTACACCCCATGTGACTGAGTTACAAACATAATCTGCTATGTCATTAATATTATAAATTGTAATTGTCAGGAGAATTCCTCCTGGTATATTGATAATGCTAAGATTGTTTGATTTTTTTTGTTTTGTTTGTTTTGAGTTTTTTTTTTATTCTCTCCAAACATACATGAAACTTTTAAAGATGCAGTCTGCATAAATAATTGTTCCTGGTTTGAACACTGTTTTGTACCATTAATGCTTTTCTTTTTCAATCTGTAAAAACAATTTCTATTATTTCTGCATTGATAACTTTTCATGCACCATTTGAAAAACAGTGTTACTCAGTAATTAAAAACTTGACTCCATATTTCATGGAAACTTTCTGCACAATTATCTCAAATGAGTACATTACAAGGGACAAAGCGGCAGCAATAAATACAGGGGATGGAAAGTTGCCCCTGCAATTCACAAGCAGAAGGAAATCAGGCCGTATCAGTGCAAACAGCCCTGCCGGATGCCAACCATCTGTTTCTGCATACCTTCAGCACCTCATCTGTCCATCCCTCACGGCAGGCAGGCAGATTATGGTTCAGCAGAATTCACGGATGTGTCATCCATTCAACCATTATCACAGACACGATGTTGCTATCAACAGCTGAACAGCATGACCAGTTGAGAACGCTCACAGTCACTTGCTGAATGCTGTGGCACAGCACCCATAATCCCCTCACAATCAGCCAAGGTCACAAATCCTGTATTGTACGCGCATTCAGTGCAGAGACACTGGACCCACGGGCCTGCAGGGTCATATCAATTATGTTCTCAGTGAGCTGTTTACCATATAGCATTGCTCACAACAATAGCGACAATAAACAGTGTTGGCACTGCTGTGTGCTTTACTGGTAGTAACTGGGACAGTGTCTGTGGCATTAAAGAACCTTTCTTATTCAATTCCATTCTTCAGGTTTATATATCCCATCTGTCAATCAAAAGTGTGAAATCTTCTTCACAAGTGTCTAGAAGATGAATCTAAAACAGCTTAGGTTTTGTTTTGGGTTCTACCACTCATCTGATTGGATTCCTCAGTCAATCCCAAACTGGTTTAGTGTTTATTCACTGCTACTTTCACATGCATTAGTTCAAACTCTGTCATCATGGAAGAGCACCACAATTTCAGGAATATGATAAATTCACAGCTGAAATCATTTTTTGCAATAAGCATTTTTTTTTATCATTTTCCAAATAAAAGTTTTAAATTGAAATCACTCAAAATTATCTTATACATTTCTGACATACAAACACAAACAAGCAGACAAACTCAACAATGGTGTTGTGTGTTGGGGGGGGTTTGGCTGGACAAGGTTGGGTTGTTTTGTGTTTATTTTCCTTCCCAGGTGATTTGGGGCTGTTCTCAGAGGAAAATGTGCTGCAGAAGAGTCTCTCTCCTCTGTTACGATGATTGGCTGCACCTGTTGCATTCTCGTGCGGCTCTCTATCAGGACAATCCACGACACCTGTGATGTTCACGTGCAGATCTGAGGACTTCCAGCTGGTACCAATGTAGTGATGAAGAACTACATTTAAACCAGCAGTGAGTTGGATAAGATTGCCGGAGAACACGACCTTGTGACGACCGTGTGGGGACGCTGAGGGCCGTTTCAGAGTCTGACATTGCTCCTGTGAAGGAGGACGAGGGTGAGAGGCAAACGTTGTCAGCACACGACAGAGGTGAATATTCTGAAAAGTTTATCCGTGAATGTAAATTGGCGTTTATACGCAGCTATAAGTAATTATTGGTGGAAATTGTTTGGCGTGCTCCTCACGGCAGTGGCGTGCGGATTAATGATCCTCCACTAGCTGTGAGCAGCAGCCTCTTTGAACTAAGTTTTTGAAACCAGACCTAAACGTGTAGCTGATAAGTTTGCCTCTAAACAATATTTCGTAGTAATAAGTGTTGAATAATCTCATCTCTGTTCCTCCTTCGCAGAGTACAGTCTGGGAAAGTCACCTGGGGGGGGGGTGTTGGCGGAACTCCTGAGTCCTGAATGTTCGGACTCCGACTGTTGAGACGCCTTTTCACCTCACCAGAACTCTAATTATTTAGTATTTCATGTATAGCACAAAGGGAGAAAAATAATGTGTTTTCTTTTTGGAACTGCTTCTGATTATTTCATGCTGGGTTCAGTCAGATACTGGACCGCTCCTCAATCCGCGTCTTATCCATAACAAATGGTGGTTGTTAAATGAGAAACTTATGACCAACAACTGGATCCTCAAGTCTGGCAGCGCCTGCACAGGTGCCTCTGGTGGGGGCTCTGAACCAGCGGAGTCTCTCCAGGTGATTAAGAGCTGTGCTGTGGAGTTTCTTCACGTGTGCTGGCAACAATGTTCACTCCATCGGTGGCTTATGTTTAACTTTTCCAAATCCATAGTTGTTCCAAAAGAAATATTTTGGGTCACTGGCAGCAGTTCCTTCTGCTTTTAGCTGTTCTGCTTTGAACACATACGCGAGTTGTTGGCCATCCTTACAGGGCAGCAGCTTTTCACTGTATTTAGGGAAGTTTACACAACTGACATTCGTCATCCTTGGATATTTCGTGGGGTTGTTCATCTTTGCATCATGTGACCAGCACAGAGAAATTTTACAAAAGTAAACCATGAGGCTAACTAAAAAATCGCATAAACTCGTATAATCTGTCATCTTGAAATAAACAATAAAAATAAATGAACACAGCATATTTTGATACGTTGGCGTTAGCTTTCCTTTTATCACACCACAGGTTACAAAGGATTCAGAGACAGAAATGTGTTTGCTGGCCAACCTCATAAAATCCATAATAAAACAAGTAGTGCACCCCCTTTGGCATCATGCAAGTACCTAAATGCAAGAGGGAGAATTGGTAAATTGTTACACTCCACGACTGCAGAGTTGTTGAAAATCAAATTGATTTGGTTTTGATTGCTGTGATTTTCACTGGTTTGTAATCAATTTGTCTTTCTTCCCCTTTTATGCTTTTCTATTGTCCTATTCATGATCTCAGAAATGCATGCGGTTCAACCCAGATGCGACAGTCTGGGTTGCAAAACAACGGATCCTTTGCACACTTAATCAGAGTCTGAAGGACGTGCTCAACTACGGCCTTTTTCAACCAGCTAGCAGTGGAAGGGATGGCAAGTTCCTGGATGAAGAACACATCCTGCGGGAGTATCCCCAACCAATTAGCAAGGGTGTTCCATCTTTGGAGGTACTTTTTTGGCAACTTAGTCACTAGGCACAAATCCAACACAGTTTGGCACACACTAAGAACATATTTAGGTAACTTATACTGGATTAATGTTTGAATAAATGTCACCAGTCATTAATCAGATTTAAATTATTGTGTGCTGTGATCACAGGGGGCCAGCCTGCTGTGTGTTCTTAAGATTAGTAAGAAAACAGCAGGTGTTAAGGGCTTTTTCACTTCAACTGAAGTTTTTAAAACTACACTTAAGATGTTTCTGTTCACGGCTGCCTGCAATCAGGTGTGGCTGGAAATTCCTCATCTTATGTATTTAGTTATACAAGTTTGTCATTATATTGTATTGTTGTCTAATGAAGCACTTTGTACGTATGGTTTGAAAGTGTTTTTTACAAATTTATTTTTGATTTATACTTGCTTTTGGCTTTCTGCGGTTGCTCAAGGCTGCCACAGCGGATCAGGCAGAGATCCACATGAGGATTTGGGATAGGTTTTGCACCGGATGCCCTTCCTGATGCAGTTCCAGTTGGAGAAACACTGTACAGCTCCTGGTGTTCCCAAGTGATGGTTGACAGAGTGCATCTCTGCTTTTTTGCAGATGATTCAGATTTGGTTCCATTGTACACTATGAAGGTTTAGAGCCAGAATCAGCACCTCCAGTGTTAAGCCCATGATACTAAAACCATTGGATTGATATCTCTGGGCATGCTTAACGTGACAGAGTTCAAATATATGTTTTCAGATCAACATTCAGACTGGGTGATGTCTGTAGTTCTGTGGGTGTTTCTTTGGATGATCATGGTGAAGAGTCAAGCAGCAAAACTAAATGTATTCACTGATTGACATTCCAACTGTCAACTACAATCAAGAACACTGATGGAAGAAAATCGTGGATATAAACAACCATAGCTAATTTCCTTTGCAGTGTAAATTTTTTCTGTGCTCTCCATTATAGTACAGACTCAAGGGTATATCCAAAACATACTGGCATCTTAGTCTGTTACTGGGATATTTTTGGATCTTCCCAGGACAAACTACATTGAGGATGTTCCTGAGGTGGAGAACAGTGGTATCCTCCAAATTCAATAAATTCCAGAAAACCTTCTTTGCTGATTAATTACAGTAAAAGAAGCCCAAAGGAATATTGCAGTACTTGATTGAATGATTGTTAAATTATTTAATTTGAAGTTTGCTTTGTAAAAGGTGCATGGCAGTATTGAAATTGGCTGTCAGTAGAGGTCACTTTTTCTTCTTTTTTTTGACTGTGATCCCTTTGTGATCCATTTCTTGAATGGAACATTTGCACCCATATCTGTGAAATAAACAACTAATGACTGGGTTTTTAAGAAGAAGGTTATCAATTCCCAAAAGTATAATATGATTGGAAAAGAGCTCAGAAGGAGGTTTTGCTAAATCCAGTATATTGATCTTAACATTTTCAAAGTCAGCTTATTTTTTTCATAGGTTGTTGTCTTTTGCTTTGTAGTTTCGTTACAAAAGCAGAGTGTACAGACAGCCGAATGTGGATGAGAAACAGATTGGAAAACTTCACACAAAGGTAAGAAGTTTTACTATATTACAGTCCAAGCCAAACAACAAATGCAACATTGTAACATTTTTTTGTTCCTAATCCGAATTAATCAAATAAATGTGTGAGAACACCCTAAAACTACATCTCCAAATAGGAAAAGGTTGGGACAAAATAGAAAGTACAACTAAAATAAAACAGCAGCGATTCTTACTTTTACTTTGACTTCTGTTTAACTGCCGAGTCTATGAACCCATGATATTTCATGTTTTGTGTCGTCAGCTTCATTTCAATGGTTAATGTACATCCATTCCTGTATTTCATGACAGCAACATATTTCAAAAAATGGTATAGGGTCAATTTATCCTGACACTCTTAGTTGTCTCCCTGCTCCAACACACCTGAATCCAATGAAAGACTCGTTAGCAGACTTTTAATGAGCCTTTCTGTTATGTGTCGGACGCGGGCGGAGAACCGACCCAGTGTTTGACAGGATCCAGCATAAAAGAAGCAGAGCACGGTTCAAAGGAAAACAAGTTTTAATTAACATAGTGTATTAAGTGATAATAACCCAAAAGTCAACGGTCTGGCAAGGTGGAAAAATGGCACGCTCCCAGCAGTGCAAAAGGACCGGAGCCACAGCAATTCTGGACCCAAGGACCCTGCCGACACCCCCCAGGTGGCCGCGACAAACCGAGTCTGTGAAAGAAGAAACCGTAAGGTGAGTCCAACACTCTCCACACAGAGAGACAGCTCAAAGGTGCACACAATCAGCAAAACACTTCCTGGCCTAAATGTAAATCAGCTTCTCTCCCCGCAGGCACGGAACAACTCAGTTCAAAACTCCACTGCAGTAGAAGCTGATTTAGACGATTATCATAGCATAACAACTCAATATAACAAGGTGTGAGGGACACCAAATTTACTGACTTTACTTCATGAAAGTCACAAAAACCAAAATACCTCAGGAAGTGTGCTGAAGAGCGTGAGACCTCACCCCAATCCTCTTTCACAGACCGTGGCGTCAAACCTGGAGCGGTCTCTGCGTCCGTAGTGGTGAGATTGTTCTCCCAACGTCGATCTCACACGTCTGGTCACAAAGTCGAGTCTCTGGCAAATACACACTGTGTATTCCAAGTTTAAATGCAACATGCCCTGATCAAGACAGATGCACCACAGCTGTGAGTCCTGATGAACTGCACGTGATAACAAGCCACAGGTGATCAGGGTGAGGTCCTCAAACTCAGCCCCACGTCAGCCACTCAGTCCTGAACGCATACCACCTGGTGGGAGAAACAGAAAACAAAAACAAAGCCAGCCAAACAGCCCAGCCAACAACAGTACCCCACCCTCACGGGAAGCCTCCCGGCGACCACACGAACCTGGGCCTGAAAAAAACCCCTCCAGGGACCATGGCTGGAATGTTGGCCAGGAGCAAAAAACACCTCCTGCAGCTTTAGTTTCAGCTCCGTTTGCTGACGATCCAGCTGGGAAAGGCCTGTCTCTAGGAGCTGAGTGTTACTGCGCTCTGAAGACAGCTCCGTCGTCAGCTGCTCAACCTACAACGTTAATCTCTTTATGCGGTCATTGACCATCTCAATGTTGAGCTTCTCCTCCTCTAGTTTTTTCCTCCTGCTGGATGATACGAGCATCCAGCCACCTCTTCTCCTCTGCCAACAGGGAACTCTGTGTTGAGACTATAAATCTCATCTTGGAGCTCATCCTTTCACTCCCCGAGCCTGTCTACAGTAGACAGCTCCTCCTGGGTGTGTAGCAGGTCTCCCTCCATGGCTTTAAGCTTCTTATCACTGTCTTTAGCATCATTAACTGCTTCATCCCCGGACATTCGCAGCTCTAACCAGTACTCTCATCTGGTCTTTCATTCGGGCCTGCAGTTTCTTCAGCTGCTATAAGACATTATCGCGATTTTCAATAGCATCTTCAAGATGGCCTTCAAGCCCTCCCGGATCCAGCTCCCGCTTCTTCTTGGCAGAGTGGGCCTGGAAACATTGCCTACATTCATCCTCTAGCTGAATCTTCATCTCCTCCAGTTGCTGCTCCATGGCACACTTGGACCTCTCCAAACTATGAACTCTCTTTCCAGAGTCATCCGTCTCAGTCTTGAGCACTTTATTAAACCGGTCAAGTTCACCTTTCAGGTCTATAAGAGTCTTCTCCTCTCTTGCCAGGGTCAACACTTTTGTCTCCTTCTCCCTGGCCTCCACTTCGGCACGATCATGCTCCTCTGCATATTGAGTAGCAATACATTTCTCTTGGGCCCACATCTGGTCAAACTTCTTTTGCTTCCTCTCCAGATTGGAGACAATCTGCTGAAGGTGGTCCTGGTCCACCATGAGGTCATCCAACTCTTGCTGCAAACGGATTTCTATCTCATCCAGTTTGTCCATAGGCTGAACTTTTCTACTCCAGCTGCCGCTGAACACCGTCCAAACTCCCATTGGACTCATTTGAGGCCCTCTTCAGCCCGCTCTACTGACAAGGCATCCTATCCTGCCTTTGTCTTCCTTTCAGCCAGCTGAGTCTAGAGAGTAAAACTTACTTCTCCACAGTCTTCTTGCTCTCTTCCTCTCCTTTTCAGCATCTCCCGCAAAATATGCCCCTCAACCTCCATCTGCCCTAGGCAGATGGAGAAGGAAGGTGTCTAATGGACTTCCTCTTGGAGCAGCTCCTGAATGTCCTGCAGCTGACACTCCAGTGCAGAGATATCTTTTGTTGTATTTGATGGTCTTGCCTTCTGCTTCATTTAGCAGACCTGTTAGAGTCTCCACCTCTGACTGCATTTTTGCATTCGTTTCTGTCAACTCTTGCTTCTGTCATTCACTTTGCTCAGGTTTGGCCAGGAATTCTTGAACCTGTGCATTCAGCCTTCCTCCGACCATGTTCAGAGTCTGCCCAGTCACAAAACAAAAAGAAAACCCCCCAGAGGACATTCATAATCAAGCCCTGGGAGGTGAAACCAAAAAAAAGAAAAGAAAAACTAACAGACAATAAACATAAAGGTACCTGAGTCCAAGCTATGCTCCAGACAGCCTGCATGTCCACTCCACCAGACCACTGACAGTGCTTTAACCCACACAAAGACAACAAATTAACACCTGATACAAAAACACCCCATACTAAATAAAAGAAACAGATAATAGACCAACAAAAAACTAACTAACGATTGGTCTACATCGTCAAGTGTAAAGAATGGAAAAAAAAATGTATTTTCCATCCTTTGGACCTAGACGGTAATGTGGCTCTGTCACCAACAGAGGGAGCCAAAGTGCTAAATAAGGGAGTCCCCGTGGTGACCGAGTAAAAACTAATACACACAGCTTTACGTGACAGCAGATTTTGACATGCAACTTAATGTGATAAATAAATACCTCCGGAGGTAATACAACAGGTGTTGGAGCCACCTACACAGGAGGAGACAGGGCTACAGCCGTAACAGCGGGATGCAACGCGACCCAAGCTGTAAACTCCACCATGCACGCGCCAATGCACACAACCCGGGCGGAGAGCACCCGCAACTGATCCCGGATTAACTCCAACATCTGCTGCAGCCTTCCCGGTCAAAAATACCGTCTCTGCTACAGCTGGTCCATTTTTAAATGGCCAGAGACTACTGTTATGTGTCGGACGCGGGCGGAGAACCGACCCAGCGTTTGACAGGACCCAGCATAAAAGAAGCAGAGCAC